>NC_056727.1:423096165-423113665 GCF_019279795.1 Protopterus annectens | reverse complement strand
GTGTTTGACTTTCGCCACCCATTTTAAATTAATTTTGCAATGCCCTTTTTCGAGGTTAGTATACTGTGCCTCTGTCTAACAGTGACACAGAAGTGATACACGGGGTAAACCTACGATCTCCCATCCACTCATCAAGATTCCTCTTGAAGAGAGTGAATGAGGGACTCTGCCTAACCTGGACTGGGATTTTATTCCAGAGTGAAGGGAGCCTCTGGGTTATGAATCTGACCCTCCAGCATGTCCTATTTATTTCAGTAATGAGGTTCAAGTCTCTTGAGCGCATAGCTTGATGGGATTTGGATTTTCTGAGGTGCAGCATGTCCATTAATTCCGGGTTGGACATGGCTTTATACATTAGGCACAGATCGCCTCTGAGCAGGCGGTATGCCACTGAGTAGAGCTGGAGTTTCTTTAACTGGGCAGCATATGGCATCTGTTTGAGCTCTTTGATCCTCTTGGTGAGGTACTTTTGGGGTCTTTCCAATTGCTGTAGGTGTCTGGTAAGGTACATCCCAAAAGGGGAATTGTACTCAATTATGGGCCTGATGAAGGATGGGTAAAGAGGCACGATGACCTCCCCTGATCTAGATGTGAATCCCTTCATGATTAGGTGGGCTATATAAAATGTTTTTCTAACCACTTTGGCCACGTGGTTGTCAAATGAGAGATTGCTATCAACTTGGGTTCCCAGGTCCCTAATTACTTCTTCTGTAATTAATGGATTACCACCTATGTGGTAATTTGTGGGCACTTTGTTTTTGCTAAAGGGGATGACTATACACTTTTTGGCGTTTAGCTTGAGGCCATGGCTCTGGCATCAGTTGTCTGTTTCTATGAGGCCCTTTTGGAGGATGCTTGTGTCGGCTGAAGAGTCGATTATGGCACACAGTTTGCAGTCATCTGTGAACTTGGTCAGCCACAGTCCTTCCGTGTTGGCCTGTACCTCCGAGAAATATATACCGAACAAGAGAGGTCCCAGGACTGAGCCTTGTGGGACGCCACTTGTAACTGGTTTGGAGTCTGACATGGCTCCAGCAATTCTAACCATGTGGGTTCTGTCCTTGAGCCAGTTTGCAACCCATCTAGTGACATAGGGGTTGATATTTAAGCTGGTGAGCTTATCTATAATACCCGAGTGGGGTATTGTATCGAAGGCTTTTGCGAGGTCCAGGTAGGCTGTGTGGACCACCTTCCCCTCGTCAATGGCCTTGGTGACTGTTTCAAAGAAATCAACCAGGTTTAAGAGGCAGGATCTGCCCTTATCAAAGCCAAACTGGGTAGGATCCAGTGTCTGTAGGTCCCCAATATCTTTATTTATGAGGTCCATGATGATCCTTTCCATAGCTTTGCAGACCAAGCTAGTCAGGCTTATGGGGCGATAGTTTCCAGGATCCATTGAGGCACCACCTTTGTGGAGAGGAACCACTGTTGCTGTACGCCACTCTTTGGGTAAATATCCTGTAGTAAGGCTGAGATTGAACAGTAGTTTTATGTTTGGGTTTAGCTCTTCTTGGAGTTCATGTAGGACACAGCCCGGGACACCGTCTGGTGCCATTGATGCTGTGTTTTTTGCTTTGGAGAGGGCAGCTCTTACCTGAGCATCTGAGATGTCAGGGGGGCAGCACTCTGCTGGGATAGATATTTGCCCTTTTGGTGGGGAGGGGGGGAGAAGTTTGTGCTGAACCTGTCAGCTAGGATGTTGGCAATGTCTGAGGGTTTGATGTATTTTTTGTCATTTTGGACTAATTCTGAGCATATCTGGGAATTCCCACCCAGTTTCCTAACATAACTAAAGAAAGCCTTGTGATTATCCTTAGTATCCTGTGCAATTTTTCTTTCGAAGCTGGTCTTAGACGATTTTATGAGTGCCCGTAGTTTTTTGCTAATACTGATCAGAGATGCCTTCCCTTTTTGGGATTTTGCTCTATCATGTAGTAGCTTCCTCCTTCCATTGTATAGTTTGTTTATGGCTGGGGTCCACCAGACTGCCTTTGGAGGATTGGGTCTTGGTTTTATTTGGGATTGCATGATCCATGCATTCCTGAAGGTGTTCATAGAATGCGTTTATAAAGGATTCTGCGGTCTGGCCCATATTTTCCACAGGCTCGGGGGCTTTGAAGTTTTTCACTGTGGTTTTCTGGGCAGGGGGTGGGGTCGGGATGTGAATATCCAGTGAGATTAGTTTATGGTCTGATCTTACCAATGAGGGATACACTTCTAGTCTGGAGCATAGAGTCCCCATGTTGGTGATGATCAGGTCCAGTATGTTTTCCCCTCTTGTGGGAGTGGTAACAAGTTGTTCCATAGCATTTGAGTTTATAAATTCTAGGAACCTTTGGGCTAGGGTGTTGGAGCTAGAGTAATGCTCCCAGTCTATGTTTGGGTAGTTGAAGTCGCCCAATATAATGGTGTTTGGAGAGACCTTCATATTTTCCAGTGTTCCCAGGAAGGCCGAATGGGGTTCCTGGGTTTGGGAGGGTGGTCTGTAGCAGGCTATAAACTGGAAGGCAGTTTTACCCACTGTTAGTTGCACATGGATAGTCTCTGATGCTTCGTGCTGTTCCACCAACCTGGAGGTGTGGGTATCTTTGACGAATACTGATACTCCCCTCCTTTTGTGGTTCGGTCCAAGTTTTGGGGCCCAAAAGCATGGTATGAGGTATAAGCTGGTAGTGTTGGGGTGCTCTTGGGAGCCTTGAACCAGGTTTCTGTTACTGCACAGATATCAATGTTCTCCATGCTAAGGAGAGTTTTGAGTGTGTGCATCTTGATGTTTAGACTTCTGGCGTTGAGTAGCATTACTCTTAGTTTCTTATCCCTTGTGATACCTATTGAGGTGGGTTTGTCTTTTGAGCCTTGCCTAAAAAAGGCACTATGGGGGAAGCAAGAGCCTTTGCCAATATCCAAAAGCCCAGGGATGACAGGTGCAAGCCGTCCCTAGCTAAGCATCTTGACTTGTCGAGCATGTCATCCCAGGCTGACAGGCATTGGATCCCCTTTGAATGACACCAATACTTAAGCCAATTGTTGAAATTGATCATCTTGTCTTCATATTGTGGCATCATTCTTGGTGAGGGTAAGATGCTACTCAAGGTCAGGGTCATACCGGCCTGGGCTACATGCTCAGAGAGCTCCTCTATGTCTCTTTTCATGTAGTCCAGAGAGGTACGTCTCAGGTCATTCCCACCAGCATGGACAATGACCGAGTCATATTTGTACCTGCCTTGGAGTGTCCTGAGTGCTTGTGTTATCTGGCGGATCCTAGCGCCTGACAGGCAGCTCACCATGACCTTCTCCTTGTTCACCTGGTAAGTGGGATGTCAGTATGCCTGACGATAGAGTCACCTATTACAAGTGTATCAGGTGTGTTGTTTAGCCTTAAGGGCTGTGACTGCTGGGCACACTGGCTTTGTGAGCTATGTGTTGCACGTGTTTCGTTTTGGGGTAGCGCTTGCTTGGGTGTCTGCTTTGGAGGTCTCTGCTGCTTAGGCAGATTTTTATTTAGAGCCTCCGAGTATGTTTTTGTGTGTTTATGTGTTTGGTTTGCTGTCGTGGTAGGTCTATGTGAGACTGGAATTGTAGTGAGTGTGGTTTCCTTCTCCTCCTGACTGGTTATGCCAGTACTAAGTTGAGAGAGCTTAGCCTCCAGTTTGGCTATATGGTTGCATCTCTCACATGTGTTGGAATTTGTTGGGAGGAGGAGAGGGTTGTCTGTGTACATGAGGCAGTTGTAACATTGCCTCAAGATTCCCAGATTCACCAGCTGGACCGGAGAGGAGATTGACAACTGACCTTTGGACATGCTAGAATAGTATTGGGAATTCCTTTATAATTGAAAAAAGGGCCAATGGGGAACAAGGTACTCAAGGGGAGTTTGTGAGGGTGTAGTGCTTTTAATTTTTTAGTGCTGACATATATAATTACTTTAGTGAGCAAGTGCCAGGTAAATTAAATGCAATGTGTTACAGGTAACTTAAATGCAAAAATGACAAACAGTAACTTTCTTTCAAGTGAAACAAGGAAATAAGTACAGTAAGCAATGCAGATATCACTAGGGATCCACAGAAGCACTGAAAAGCTGCGTTTTACGTGGAATTAGCATTTCAGGGAAATAAGCAAACAAACAACAAGCATACAAACAAAGCTAGATTCAGCAGACCTGGATCTAGTCTATGCTACAGCAAACAAGGTGCACCAATTCCAGTAAGAAACAGTTCAAATATGCAGGCACTATAAGCCTTTAACCAGAAATTCCCAGCTCAGAAGGGCAGAGTCCAGCCTCTCCTCCACAAGAGTGCAGACCACGAACCTTCTTAATGTAAAATAACTGGCCTGAAGCCCAAGTGCTTAAACCAGAACTGATACACTTTTAGAATAACAGACACTGAGCCCTCAGTCAGCAGTTTCCAACTTACAAGGATGTAAGCTACCTGTCCTGCCTCCACAGTGCAGGCCACAACCCTTCCTAATGTAAAACAACTGGTCTGAAGCCCAAGTGCTTAATCCAAAAGACTTAGACTGATAGCTACACTTTAATCAAGTTACTACCAAGCAGTAATAAATACAATTGAATACTTTAGTGATCAAGTTATACAAACAAAGCTAGATTCAGCAGACCTGGATCTAGTCTATGCTACAGCAAACAAGGTGTACCAATTTCAATAAGAAGCAGTTCAAATATGCAGGCACTATAAGCCTGTAACCAGAAATTCCCAGCTCAGAAGGGCAGAGTCCAGCCTCTCCTCCCACAAGAGTGCAGACCACGAACCGTCTTAATGTAAAATAACTGTCCTGAAGCCCAAGTGCTTAAACCAGAATGAAAACACTTTTAGAATAACAGACACTGAGCCCTCAATCAGCAGTTCACAACTTAGAAGGATGTAAGCTGCCTGTTCTGCCACTACAGTGCAGGCCACAAACCTTCTTAATGTAAAACAACTGGTTTGAAGCCCAAGTGCTTAAACTAAAAGGCTTAGAATGAGTTACACCAAGCAGTAATAAATACAATTGAGTACTATTAAGATGACGCACAAGCAAAATAAAGTAGGAAGAAACACAAATACAGTAAAAGCAGATACATTTTTTTTTTTTTTGTGTGAGCAAATGAGATGGGCCCAGGAGTTACAGGACAGAAGCAAGTGCAAATGCAGGCCTTCAAATCAGAAAGTTGAGAGAGATGGAAGACCGCCCAAATGGCCAATAACTACAAATTCTGGGCCAGAACCACTCCTTATGTGGTAGACAGGTTATCTAATGCTTACCACTCCCACTGATAAGCTAGAAGGCTTCCCTCCAACACAGAAAGGCTTGGGGGGCTCATAAGCTTACAAACAGTCCTGGATACAGCAAATCTGTATCTGGAACACTAATTACAGGAAAGGTAGGAAACAGGCTTACAATTTTTTTTTTCAGAAAAGTAGCAAAAACAGAAGTAAAAACAATTCACATGCAGTGCAAGCTGGCACACTTGAGTATGTAGTAATATTAGTCCACACACAGTTTGATAAAATGTAATTAAATTAAAAAGGACTAAAAGCAAGTGCAGAAAGGGTTTATTAGGTAGAATGCGGTAAAGAGATGGGACTGGGGGAGTGTCCTAGATCAAATCTACAGTGGGGTGGTCACTGCAAAAGCCACCAAATTTAAACTACAACCAAGAACAGGGAAGGGGGATGGGGAAGATAGTTTCAACAGAGATGTGAGGAATCACAGCGCAAATTATAAAACCAGAAAAATATATACTGATCTCTGTATATTTGCAGAACAGTAAGACAACAGATATCTAAGCAACAATTTAGCTCTATAATACAGAATAATACAGAAAAATATACTCAGCTCTATATATTTGCAGATAGTCTTCTAAGGCTCTCTCTCAGTGCACAGGTTCCAATTTAAATGCAGACTGTTTTAACAGGTCAAATTAAGGGACAGTTATGTATGGGGTCAGCTTTTTTTTTGGGAATAGATTTTTTTTCAGGTGACAGTGGGATGTTGTTGAGAGATAGCAGGTAAATTTGGGGAGGTAGGTTGGGTAGGTTAACAGACAATAGAAACACGATGCATACAGGGACAGTATGTGACACATGGGGGGTAAACACCTTGATGGGAAGGTGTGTTGGTAAACTGGAAGCCCATGAGCCCCCTAGTGGACACAATGGGACTGAGGTCCCCACCCATGAGCAGTCACCACTGCACCTTCACAGCCCAGAAGGTGGCTGTGCTGGGGGCTGAGTCGCAGACCGAGGCTGATCCCCTAATCATGACATGTGGCCCTCGAGCTGGCGTAGCAGATTACCAAATTGTTGGTTGAGCTTGCTATGCACCACTACCTAAACCTGGTGACAGGTGACAGGTTCCTGTCCACGCCCAGTCATGGGGGGGTGAGCCCCATCCCCTGAAGTGGTTCCACCTGTAGGTGGTGCAGGACCAACAGCCAGGGAGGTCTTGGGTTGGGCCTCAGACATGCTGGTGCCCAGTGCCATGGCCAGCTGAGGTGGGACAGGTGAGTTCGCTGGGACCGGCCTTCCCATACATGCTATATTGTTTAGATTTTATCATCATATGTGGGTTAGTAATAGTCAACACATTCCAGGGTTAGGTATAACAGCATGCATAGATATTTCCATTAACCCAAACTCCAGCTACGGAACAGTTGCATAGCAAACAGAGCACGTGCATATATGGGACCACAGTGGTAATAAGAACAGCATACAGTTACATTGATGGCACTATGCCATCAAAGTTGGAATAATTCAATATAGCACATGTATGGGGACAATTAAAATATTTATCAAACAACTAGACATTTCAGAACATTGATGTCATTACATACCAGTTGGGGTGGGTATGTTGATTATTGTTGGAGATATGGTAGGGGGGAGAGAAATATGTCAATTAACGACTAGTATATTCCTGTAGTCTACATTACTTTCCTAGTCAGTGCTGTTATCTGTACCTTACAAGTCTTACTACACTACCTTATAACCTTAGTTTGGACAGTGATATGGCTGCCATCATCGTTACACATGAACTGGTTTTATCTGCAGTATACTCCTCTTACCTGGTATACTTGTTGAGGGAATGTTTGTTAACACTAACTGTCTCTACACATACTCCCAGATTCTGGGCTAATGTTGTGCACATAGCTATCCAACTCTTTCTGCACAGACTCTGGCCATGTGTTGACCACATGCAGGTGTACTGGAACATATCTAGAATATTGCCCTCTTCAACCTTTAGTGACTTGACACACCCATATACATGCTTTCCTACGCAGTTATATTATGTAGCACAGTGTGGGTTATAGCAATGAGTGACACTTTATTATTCAGATAAACTGCAACACTCACAATTCCCTACAATACCAGAGTGAACAGTACCAGTACAGGGTATAATGTTTTTTATGTCTCAGCACAGTGTTCCTATCTGACGTACCTGTGGGAACAATGTTTGTTAGCTCTACCTGACTGTTGCCACACAAGGTTCCAGATTACACATTAGTATTATGCACATACATCTCACTCTGTTACTGTACACACCCTGGCCACAGCTTGACAAGTTGGGGGTGTAAATGGGGCATACGTGGCTTCTTAGTCTCATAAGGTTTTGGGGAGTTGCTAGTGTACCAGATTTGTTCTCATAGATGTGTGTCAATCAGTTGTATTTCTTGTTTGCTGCCTATATGCCTGGGATCATCCCACTGATTTCCCAAGGGAACAGGTTGACAGGCAATGGATATGTGCTACCCTACTGGACATTATGGACATATCTGTACCGTTGTGGGGTATGAGTCTTTATGCAGACTACTACCACTGGCAGGATTTGAACCATGGATGTGTGTGCTAAAAAACAACAGTTCACATCTCATTTGCATGTGCTATTTGGGCTTTGTTGTCTGCATTTTCCCTGTTTTCTGTCTATGTGTCTCTCAGTTGTACTAAATGGCCTCTGGGGATTACACCAGTCATATACAGGCATTCCTACACATTCTGTTTATGGTGCACAGTGTGGGTAACAGTGCTTAATACAACAGTACTATTACATGATTGCAAATCTACATTACCATATGATACCAGAGTATACACATGCAGTCCAGCAGTTAGAACTTTATTGTCAGACTATTGTGCTTGATTTACATACAAACTATATGAGACTCCTCCTGCCATATTCTCCAGTGTATGCAGTACTTGCCTAGGACAATACAGGTTTTATAGAGACAATTAATTAACTAATAATTTTAGTTTTATTTTCTATGACTGTAAATGCATGAGTATTACTGACCTGCCTTGTGTTGCAACCTCACCAGGCGACTGAAATGGTCCTCCTGGTTGACAGCCTGCTCCATTGCAGCTGTGGAGGACATAAGAGGAATATTTAGCCATAGCTATCCATGATATACATGTGCTGGCAATTATTACACACATAGTGGGGTGGTACTTACACACAGCTGGGACATCTCCTGCTGCTCTAGCCTCTTGGATCCACTGGTCCAAGAGGTCTCCCTTATGTCACTGCAGGTCAGCTTAGTGATGCCTGGCCTGCTCACCAGTTCGAGGTATGCCAGTGGCACTGGTGAGGTCATGGGTGAGACAGTCCCAGGCCTCCGCCTTATATTGGGAGCCCTGGTACTTGCCCTGCAGCAGTCTCTGATTATGGTCTTTACCAAGGAGTCCTGACATGACTCTGGACTCCTGGATGCACCAACACTGCGCCTGGAAGCGCACACCTTCTCCCCTTTCTGCCATAGTGCCTGCAAGGGGAAGCTACAACCAGTTATGAGATGTATTTCCACCTGTTGGGGTTAAGTAGGGTCAAATTCCTGCACCTTTTCAGAATTGTCCAGTTTTGAAAAGGCTAAGCTATGGGCAAACCTGCTTACCTAAGGTTGGCATTGTTTAAAGGGTTATAACACTGGGCACATTGAGTTAGCTAGCCTACACATTGCTTTACACTTCCTAAGCTGGCCTATGCAATGCTAAGCATTGCTTACACTTGACTTTGCATTATATTTCCTTTTTGGCATTGATTTATTATTCATTACATCTTATATTTATGCCTGGTATCTATGATTCTTGTGTGCATACACTGCATGGGATCCTTGGGTTTTATTGAGGACTTCAACACTCTATTACAGTTACATCTGACTTCTGGGTTTACTGCTGTACTTCAATTCACATATTTATGCTAGGCAGTGTTTGCTCTCACACAAACCTGCTGACAACTGCTCAAAAGTGCCCTATTATACACGTGGGTTATGGGACATATGCCTGTATACTGACTCCTTTCACAGGTTCAGTTTGAGTTTACTATAGTGAAGACTTGTTTGTTGCTACCTCATTCTTCTGTACTGCTGTGATGTCTTGGTGGTTAACTACTGTCACTATAGTATATAGGGTCCTGGGTTCAAGACCTGCAAACTGTTTATTTTGTTGATGGGCAGAACATGGGCCATTGGATAAAGAGTGATTAGGGCACTTTTGAGCAGTTGTCAGCAGGTTTGTGCGAGGGTAAACACTGCTAACCTTCAGTTAAATATGCTTACAGAGAGTTAGCTTTAAAATTGCTCAACCTGTGTGCGCATTGCTTACCCCCACACAAACAGGCTTAAATTTGCTTACTAGTGCTTAAATATGATTACTACTGCTTATTAGTGCTTAAACTTACTAGTGCTTTATTCATTATGACACCGACACCTCACATGTGCATTTACTGCAGTACTCCAGTTCATGAATATATGTTGTTTAGTAGGTTATGCAACAAAATAATTGGTCATAATGTGCTTTTCCATGGAAAATGGAATGTGCTGCTGTGGGACTCAAACCGGGAATGCTTACTTGTAAGGCGAATGCTCTGACCACTACACTATTGCTATGCTGCTTTAGTTGCATATATCTTCCTTGTTATCCTCTACAGCCATTTAAGCTGCATTAAACATAGTTGAGGAATGGGCACACCCACAAACCTATGGTTAGCTTTAATCACATTAAAAAAAAAAAGGTTTGTACATTTTATTTTTATTTACTTGCTGTTGTACGTGAGGGGGACTGTTGGTAGGGATATGCGGACACTGATGTGTGGTCTCACTCATTTCTTAGCCTGTCTTGCTGTTCTTAATTGCAGGGGTGTATATATTCTGAGAGCTCTGCTCTCAGACACACCCCATGCACTCTTACACGCTCCATGTAGGATTAAGAGCTCAGGCAGTGTGTCTCATTAATATGCATGGCGTGCTGCTGTCCTGCTCCTAAACAGCCGCCTCCGTGCAGGACTAAGCTAGTCCTGCATGGAGGATTAGTAAATCCGGGGGAGAGTTTATACTGGTTTTGAGCAAGAACATAGCTGGTCTTTCAGAGTGGTTTTGAAAGATGGGATGGAGGGTATAGACCTGATGAATACAGGCAAGGAGTTCCAGGCCTTAGCAACTTTGGATGAGTACAGACGATGCCCAGCTAATTTGTTAGGTCTGTAGACAGACATGAGTTTTTGGTCGCTGGATCACAATGACAGACTGAGAACATACCTGTGTTGAATATCTTTTAGTGCTAGACTGGTAGGTGGATGCTGGATAATTTTATAGGTGGTAAGAAGTTAATTATATGTTTGTTGATATGGTAGTTCTAACCAATTTAGACTTTTCAGTGTTATATAGTGTTGGCTCTGAAAGGGGCATGTGCAGCACATTTAACAACTGTGTTATAGCATTGTTCAAGTTTTAATTTTTGTGAAGCCTGGAGTTAAGTAAGGATGGGAGCACCATACAGAAGAGTGAGGAGGAGATAAGTAGTGGCAAGTGTTGTTTTAGTTCTGTCAGTGAGAACATTTTTGGCTACATTAAGCATCCCTAATTTCTGAAGACTTTTTCTTATGCAATTTTGCATATGCAGGTTGAATGTAAGATTATCATCCACCATCACCCCTAACAGTTTGCTATAAGAAGTGACGTTAATGGTTATGTTAACAAAAGAGAGGGCTTTAAATTTTGTTTTTTCATGAGAGATGCATTTGGGGAAAAAATAATAACACCTTGGTCTTTTTTTGGGTTGAGCATGATCTGTGAGTTAGGAAGCCTTTTTTCAGTGGTGATTAAAGCTTCTCAAGTAATTCTGGAGGTGTACCATGTTGTCATATTTGCAAATGACAGTGGAATCATCTGGGTATTGTGGGTCTATATCATATGAGTGAATTGCACAAATTGTGAACGCTCATAATATCGGACTTCGAACTTCCTATTGTGGGGGGCTGTGCCCCCCCACCACCCACTAAATATATATTCTAACTCTGTGATCGCACTACATTGAGGAAAGGGCAAATATCCCATTCTTCACTGTACCGCAATCTCAGAAAAAGCACTTTGAGGCTGGTATGTTCGATATTATGAGCGTTCACAATTTGTGTGATTCGCTCATATGATATCGACCCGTGTATTGTATTAGGGCAGCCTGTTGTGTGGAAGTATAGAGGGTGTTGGTGCAAATGTTAAAGAGGAGGGGACCAAGGATAGAGCCTTATGGTACACCAGTATTGACTTGGAGGTAAAAAGAGAGCGTGGAGTGCCATTTAACTGACTGATACATATTGGACAGGCAGCTTTTGTACCACGGAAGGATGAGCTGAGATAGACCTAGTGAGGACCTATGAAGTAGACGTTTGCTGTAACAAACAGTGTCAAAGGAATTAGACAAGTCTAGAAGTAAGGAAGTTAGTAGTTTGCCATTCTCTCTAGCTTATTGATAGTATTCATATAGGTTAGAAAGGCAATGCTAGTACTATGTGACGGATGGAAGCCATGTTGTGTAGTGCATAGGAGTTCTTCCTGCAGGAAATAGTCTAGCAATTGTTTTTAAATACATGCTTCAAGTGTTTTGATAACGGGAGATAAGATTGCTATAGGTCTAAAGTTATTAATGTCTGTTGAATTTCTTGAATTGTGCACAGGAATAATGTGTGACTTTTCTCCAGAAACAGGGAACGTGGGATTTTTTGATTGACACAGGATAGTCAGTGTTATTGGCTGCTATTTTTAAGTACTCTTTTTTAATGTCATAAGCTGAAGAAGAGCATGGTTTAAGTTTAATAGTACTTCCATATAGGATGAGGGCACAGGTTTGATGGAGAAAGTGGATGTGGTGATATGTGGCTGTTGGGCAAGGTTGGGATTAGATATTGGGGAATTCTTGGTTAGAGATGCTATACTATCTTTAAAATAAGAGTTGAACTGTATTGCAGTTTTGAGTGGTGAGTTATTGGGAGAAGGATTTGGGTTGAATTTTTGGCTGGGACGTAAGATTTCTTTAATGGATGTGCACCATTTTTTAAGGTTGTGTTTAGTTTTATTCTGACAGTTATTATAGTATATTTTTTGTCTTCATTTATTTGCTTTTTATTATGATTGTGAAGCATTCTGAAGTTTTCAAGATATTCAGCTGTTTTATATTTTTTGCTGTTATTTCCATGCTTTTGCTCTGTCTTGCATTAGCATTCTACGCTTTCTGGATAGCAAAATTGCATTATTTGCTTTAGTCGCTTCCTTTTAGTATGTGTAAGGTTAATTAGGATATTTAGAAAATTTGTATTGAATTAATTTACAGCATCACCTAAGGGGAGGATTTTTAGGAAGTTCCAGTTAATAGATGATGGTGTAGTAATGCACATTTCTGGATTAAACTTGGAAACGTTACATGTTGTTTTGTAAATATGCTGTTTAACTGGATGTGTGAGACATCTAGTCATACCGACTGGGAGAAGATCACTGAGAGAGTCTTACATTGTAGCAGTGGTAGCATTTGCTAGGGTCTGAGGTCTGATGCTAGGATCCAGACTAATACAGAATGTAATGCCTTGCTATAATGTGTGGGACTATTAATTAATTGTGTGAAACCATCAAGTTCATGCTAGATGCAGGGGAGTTGGTGTTTATGTCCAACCATGTCATTGTCCATGCTGGAGTGAATGACTTGAGATGTACCTCCCTGGACTACATGAAAAGAGACATGGAAGAGCTATTGGATCATGTGACCCAGGCAGGTATGACACTAGCCCTGAGTAGCATCCTGCCTTCGCCCAGAATGATACCACAGTATAAGGACAAAATGATTGACTTCAACAATTGGCTAAGCTTCTGGTGTCATTCAGAGGGGATCCAGTATTTGTCTGCCTGGGAAGACATGATCGACAAACCACGATGCTTTGCCAGAGATGGTCTGAACCTGTCTCCCCTGGGATTCAGGTAACTGGCTAAAGCTCTTTTTTAGGCAAGGTTCAAAGGATAAAACCACCACCATAACAGATACAAGCATGCAAAATCTGAAAGTAATGCTACTCAATGCTAGAAGTCTAAACCTCAAAATGCACTCTCGAGGCACTCCTAAAAATGGAGAACATCGATATCTGTGCAGTAACTGAGACCTGGTTCAAGGCTCCAGAGAGCACCCCTGCAATGCCAGGCTACAATTCTTACCACACTTTTCGGCCACAAAACTAAGACCGAAACACTAAAGGTGGAGGAGTGTCCATATTCACCAAGGATATTCACACCTCCAGGCTATTTGCCCAACACATTGCATCTGAAATTCTCCAGGTGCAACTAACACTAGGTAAGACTGCAATCTAAATTGTAGCTTGCTACAGATCCCCCACCATGCCCCAAGATTCTCACTACACCTTTCTAAACATACTGGAAAATATTAAGATACAACCAAATACCCTAATACTGGGTGATTTCAACTACCCTGCCTTTAATTAGGAAAACTACTCGGGTACCAACTCCTTTTCCCAATGGCTCCTGAAATTCATAAATTCCAATGCCCTGGATCAACTAATCCATTGTCCCACCAGGGGAGCCAATATCCTAGACCTGGTCATTACCAACATGGGAGATAGATGCTCCACACCAGTGGTCACCCCCTCATTGGTCAGGTCTGACCATAAGCAAATCATCTTTGACATCCACATCCCACTCCCACCCCCCAGTAAGGAAACCTCCTTAAAATATGTCTCCAAAGCCAGCTTCATGCTACAGAAGTCAGAAGTGACAAACTTCAAAACACCCACGCAGACTGGATCTGGAAGTTCGACTGCAGAATCATACACTAAGGCACTGTACGAGCACATCCACTTGTGCATGAATTGTGTCATCCCAAATAGAACCAAGATGCTCTTCTCCAAAAAAAGGAAGCCGATATGGTGGACCCTGCTTTAAACAAACTATACAACAGAAGGCAGAAAATGTTGCAGAAAAGAGGAAAATCCCAGGATGCAAAAAACTCCCTCACCAACCTCAGTAAGAAGCTGAGATCCCTCATAAAATCCTCAAAAGCTAGTTACAAAAATAAAATTGCCAAAGATTCCAAAGACAACCACTAAGCATTCTATAGTTATGTCACGAATCTAAATGGCAATGCTCAGATCTGCTCTGAGCTACAACAGAATGGCATTAAATACACCGATCCCAAGGATATTGCCAATATCCTGGCAGATCGATTTAGTGTCAACTTCACCCCCTCTCACCCCCTAAACTGCCCATCTCAATACCAAAAGATTG
This sequence comes from Protopterus annectens, assembly GCF_019279795.1. Classification (NCBI taxonomy): domain Eukaryota; kingdom Metazoa; phylum Chordata; order Ceratodontiformes; family Protopteridae; genus Protopterus; species Protopterus annectens. The sequence goes on along the minus strand of NC_056727.1, from coordinate 423,099,126 downwards.
CCAAATTCCGATAATCACGGCCACACAGGTAGAAACCGCACTCTCCAAAGCTAAGAATATAGCATCCATGGGACCAGATGACATTCCAGGCTGTGTACTACATGAACTACAAAATGAACTGGCACCTCACCTAAGTGTCATGTTTAATCATGGCCTCACATCAGGCTTCATGCCCACTGAGTGGCACACAGCTACAGTTATCCCGCTCCACAAGGGAGGATCCGCCTTGGATCCAGGGAACTACCATCCCATCAGTCTAACAAGCCTGATCTGCAAGGGCATGGAATGCATTATCATGGAACTTATAAGCAAAGACATTGGCAACCTTCAAACACTGGACCCCACCCAGTTTGGGTTTGTGAAGGGACGATCTTGTCTCCTGAATCTGATTGACTTCTTCAAATCAGTCTCCAGAGCTGTGAACGAGGGTAAGGTGGTCCACATAGCCTATCTGGACCTCGCCAAGGCCTTCAACACCATCCCCCACTCTGGAATCATAGATAAACTTACTAAGCTGGGCATAAATCTCTACATCACTCGATGGGTTGCCAACTGGCTTACTAACAGAACCCAGACTGTAAAAGTAGCCAACTCCAAATCCAGCTCCAGACAATGACAAGTGGAGTACCTCAGGGTTCAGTGCTGGGACCACCCTTTTTTGGCATCTACTTCTCTTTAGTACAGGCCAACACTAAGGGACTCTGGCTAACAAAGTTTGCAGATGACTGCAAACTGGGTGTGATTATTGAATCCCCAAATGATGTGGATATTCTACAAAAAGGCCTTACAGAAACAGATGCCTGGTGCCAGAGGAATGGGCTCAAGCTTAATACCAAGAAATGTATTGTTATCCCCTTTGGAAAAAACATGTACCCATGAATTACCACATAGGTGGCAGGATGCTAAACATTGAAAGTGTGATGAGACTTAGGGACACAGGTGGACAGTGGTCTCACTTTCAATAATCATATCACCACAACAGTCAGGAAATCCTTCTATGTGGCACACCTCATCACTAAGGGCTTTTCATCCAGGAAAAAGGAGGTCATTGTCCCACTGTACTCATCCCTCATTAGACCCATTATAGAGTATAATGCCCCATTTTGTATGTACCTCACAAGACATCTGCAACAGCAGGAAAGGCCACAGAAATACCTCACTAAAAGAATCACAGGCCTAAAGCAGATGCCATATGTTGACCATCTAAAAAAACTCCAGCTATACTCTGTGGCATATCGTCTACTCAGAGGCGATCTCTGCTTAACATACAAGGCCATGTCAAACCCTGAGCTGTTGGACATGCTACACTTAAATAAATCCTTATCCCTCAGAGCCACATGCTCCAGGGATCTAAACCCTTTCATCACAATGAACAAAACATGCTGGAGGGATAGGTTCCTGACCCAGAGACTCCCCATACTCTGGAATAGACTGCCCATACATGTTAAGCAGAGCGCCTCATTGGCCCTCTTCAAAAGGAACCTTGATGATTGGATGGGAGATAGGAAATTCACCCCAGGGATCTTGTCAGTCGCCCTGCTAGACAGGGGCCCGGAGAAGTAAATATTGTGGGAAGAATTATCCAGGGAATTGTTATGGCTAGGCTTGCATAGGCCCTAGGGCCAATAGCCTAGTACCAGCCTATGAACCTATGAACCTATGAACTTATAAACCTATGAACCAATTGACATTTACATCACCTAGTAATATTTTTTCTTGTGGAAACATTATGAATATCCAATGTAGGATATTTATTATTGTTTCCAGTATCAGTACTTGTAAGGGAATTATGTTCAAATGTGCTCTTTAGTTTTCTCAATTGTTCAGCCATTTTATTTATGGTAGCTTCCCATTACCTCACCATTGTTACTTCAGTACATATAAAGGCATCGGAGTGTCTAATACACTTTTGTTACCTGCATATCTGTTAGAGAAGAACAATATTTGCAAATATGGGGACACATGCTGCCTCCATAGCAACACCTCTGCATTGTTTAAATAACTGCTGTTCAAAAATAATATTATTGCTGTCCAGTACTAGCTCCATTAAGGTACGAATTGTAAGGATCCGATCATGTCCCATACTTGTTTACTGACATAAGTACAAATAGAACCATTCAATACTTGCAAATATTGTTCTTGCATATTGGGAGTTGGAATATATTGCACATTGTCCTTATTCTTGCCATTGGTCATATTACGGCCATTTTTTGGATGGTGTTATTATCCTGTGGAAAGGGGACAAAAAGGAGTTAGATCGATTTTTCTTATACATGAAAGAAAGTACAGCTTTTTTTTGAATTTACCATAACTACAGGTGATGAAGTTGTTAACTATCTAGATATTACTCTTAGAAAAGATAAGGAAAATAAACAGTTTAGCTCCACACTTTATAAAAAACCTACTTATTCAAACACCTTATTGCATTACAATAGCTGGTACCCACTTCACCAAAAGAGGTCACTCGTCAAAGGACAGGGGGTATGATTAGCTAGGATGGTATCTGACTTTAATGAGTTCTTGGTACAAATGGATATACTTAGAGACATGCTTATTAAGAGAGGGTATCCAGATAGGTTTATGATGGGTATAATGGAGGAATGGAAAAATAAATGAATTAATGGGCATTTTTTCCGCTTTTAGTGACAGCAAGTATTGCCCAGGTAGGAAGTACTGAAACAGATAAAACTGATTTTAAAAAAGCTGCAGTGTTGACTTGTAATAAACAATTTCAGGATATTAGGGACATTATTTACCACGATTGGAGTATTTTTAGTACTTATCCAGAGTATTGTAATATTGTAGGAAGATCCCTTAAAATTGTCTATAAAAAGGACATTTGTTTTAAAAGTATGCTGTAAAAGGTCAAACAAGGGGTACAGAGTGGGACGATGAAAAAATGTGTTTATTGCCTACAATGTAAATATATGATAGAGACCAATGAACTAGATATTCCTAACT
>NC_056727.1:422906165-423093665 GCF_019279795.1 Protopterus annectens | reverse complement strand
GCCTAGCACTCTTGTGTGGGGTCATTTACTGCACTGTTATAACTTGTTAATACTTGTGAACCTCTGCAATCTCTGAAAAAAACAAAAAAAAAAATCTTGCTTTTTTCCCACTTTTCTGAGATTTAAAAAAGTTCAGTTACAGGCTTGCTGTTCTTGAACTGGTTGTAAGTTTCTGTGAGGCCATTTTTTGCTTGGGCTAAAGGGAAGTCTCTGTTGATCAGTGGCAGTGAAAAACATTGAGCAGCCTGCCTGCCCCTGTGGGAGTGGGTACTGACTTGAAACTATAGTTTTATTGGCCATTTTGGGTCATTTCCAAAACTCTTAAAACCCTCTTTTAATTGGGTTTAAACTATTCCTGGCTCCACAAAGTCTGCTCTTCACTTTTTCCCTTAGAACTGCTCTATCTCTCAATTTAAACACCATATTCTCATTCTAAGGTCCTTCACTGGTCCAATTAAGTAATCCTACAAGTTAGCACTATTAAACCATAAGCACTACTTATTCTTATACTCTCTACGATTACCCTGTCCCCTATTGGTCCGTCTTAAATTCAGTTTCCCTATATTACTCTAGCATGTCCAAAGGTCAGTCAATGGTTTCCTCTCCAGTCCAGCTGGTGACTCTGGGAATTTTGAGGCAATGTTACAACTGTCTCATGTACACGAAAACCCCTCTCCTCCTCCATACAGGTTCAAATATATGTGAGAGATGCAACAATTTAGCCAAACTGGAGGCTGAGCTCTCTCATCTCAAAACTGGTGTAACCAGTCAGGAGGAAAAGGTAAGCTCACACAACACAATTCCAGTATCACATAGTCCCACCACATCAGCGAACCAAACACATAAATACACAAAAACATACTCAGAGGCTCTAAATAAAAATCTACCTAAGCAACAGAGACCTCCAAAGCAGACATCCAAGCAAACGCTACCTCAAAAAAAAAACATGCACAACACATAGCCCACAAAGTCAGTGTGCCAAGCAGCCACAGCCCTTAAGGCTGAATAATACACCTGATACTCTTGTTATAGGTGACTCTATTGTCAGACACACTGACGTCCCACTCACCAGGCTGAATAAAGAGAAGGTCACGGTGAGCTGCCTATCGGGTGCTAGGATCCACCACATAACGCAAGCACTCAGGTCACTCCAAAGCAAATACAAATATGACTCGGTCATTGTACATACTTTTGTGAATGACCTGAGACGTACCTCCCTGGACTACATGAAAAGAGACATAGAGGAGCTCTCTGATCATGTAGCCCAGGCTGGTATGACTCTGACCTTGAGCAGCATCTTACCCTCACCTAGAATGATGCCACAGTACAAAGACAAAATGATCGATTTTAACAATTGGCTAAAATTTTGGTGTCATTCAAAGGGGATCCAGTGTCTGTCAGCCTGGGATGACATGCTCAACAAGCCACGGCTTGCAACTGTCACCACTGGGCTTTCAGATATTGGCAAAGGCTCTTGCCAACCCCATAGTGCCTTTTTTAGGCAAGGCTCAAAAGTCAAACCCACCCCCATAGACAGCATAAAGAACAAAAAACTAAGGGTAATGCTGCTAAATGCCAGAAGTCTTAACCTCAAGATGCACGCACTTGAAGCTCTCCTCAGTATGGAGAACATCGATATCTGTGCAGTGACAGAAACCTGGTTCAAGGCTCCAGAGAGCACCCCAGCACTACCAGGCTATACCTCATATCATGCGGAGTTTCCATATTTATCAAGGATATCCACACCTCCAGGTTAGTGGCATTGCACGAAGTATCAGAGACCATCCATGTGCAACTAACTAGACGGCTTTTCAGTTTATAGCATCCTACAGACCACCCTCTCAAAGTCAGGAATCCCACTCGGCTTTCCTGAAAACATTGGAAAACATGAAGATCTCTCCGAACACCATTATATTGGATGACTTCAACTACCCAAACATTGACTGGGAGCACTACTCAAGCCCCAGCACCTTAGCCCAAAGGTTCCTGGAAATTATAAACTCAAATGCTATGGAACAACTAGTCACCACTCCCACAAGAGGGGACAACATACTAGATCTGATCATTACCAACATGGGGACTCTATGCTCCACACCAGAAGTATATCCCTCATTGGTAAGATCAGACCATAATTAATCTCACTGGATGTCCACATCCCCCTAGCCCAGAAAACCACAGTGAAAAACAAAAGCTCAATTCTCAAAACTGAAGTGGAATCCTTGCCAGTGGAAACTACGGCCCAAACTGCAGAATCCTATATAAACGATTCTGGACATCTCCAGGAATGCATGGATCATGCTATCCCAAACAAAACGAAGACCGACTCTTCCAAAGGCGGGCGTCCAGTCTGGTGGACCCCGGCATAAATAAACTGTACAACAGAAGGAGGAAGCTACTACATGATAGAGCAAAATCCCTAATAGGGAAGGCATCTCTGATCAGTACTAGCAAAAAATTACGATCCTCATAAAATCCTCCGAGGCCAGCTTCGAGAGAAAAATTGCACAGGACACCAAAGACAATCATAAGGCTTTTTTCAGTTATGTTAGAAACCTGGGATGCAACTTCCAGACTTGTTCTGAGTTGATTCTAAATGACAAAAAATACACTGAACCCACAGACATCGCCAATATCCTGGCAGACAGGTTCAGTGCAAACTTCTCTACCCCTTCCCCAAAAAAGCAAGTATCTATCCCAGCAGAGGGCTCCCTCCCAAACATCTCTGATCCTCAGGTGAAGGTTGCCCTCTCCAAAGCAAAACACTGCTTCCATGGGACCAGATGGCCCCAGGTTGCGCCCTACATGAACTCCAAGAGGAACTAATCCCTCAAATAAAACAGCTATACAATCTCAGCCTCACTACAGGATATGTGCCCAAAGAATGGCGTACAGCAACAGTGGTCCCACTCCACAAAGGTGGTGCCTCTAACTATCGCCCCATAAGCCTGACTAGCTTAGTCTGCAAGGCTATGGAGAGGATCATCATGGAGCTCATAAACAAAAACATTGGGGACCTGCAGACACTAGATCCTACCCAGTTCGGCTTTGTCAAGGGCAGATCCTGCCTTTTGAACCTGGTTGACTTCTTCAAAACAGTCACCAAAGCCATAGATGAAGGGAAGGTAGTCCACACAGCCTATATGGACCTTGCAAAGGCATTTGACACAATACCCCACTCGGGCATCATAGATAAGCTATCCAGCTTAAATATAAACCCCTATGTCACAAGATGGGTCACAAACTGGCTCAAAGACAGAACCCACAGAGTGAGAGTTGCTGGAGCCATGTCAGACTTAAAACCAGTCACAAGTGGCGTCCCACAGGGTTCTGTCCTGGGACCACTCTTGTTCGGTATATACTTTTCCGAGGTACAGGCAAACGTGGGAAGACTATGGCTCACCAAGTTCGCAGACGACTGCAAACTGGGCCATAATCAACTCTCCAGCTGACACAAACATCCTTCAAAAAGGTCTCACAGAGACAGATAACTGGTGCCAGTGCCATGGTCTAAAGCTAAATGCCAAAAAATGTATAGTCATACCCTTCGGCAAAAACAATGTGCCCACAAATTACCACATAGGCGAAACCCATTAACAGAGAAAGTTAATAGGGACCTGGGGACCCAAGTTGATAGCAATCTCTCCTTTGAAAACAACATTGCCAAAGTGGTTAGATAGATACAAAGATCACGAAGGGTTTCACATCTAGATCAAGAGCTTTATTCATCCCTCATCAGGCCCATCATAGAATACAATGCCCCTTTGGGATGTACCTTACCCGACACCTGCAGCAATTAGAAAGACCCCAAAAGTATCTCACCAAAAGGATCAAGGGTCTCAAACAGATGCCATATGATGCTCGGTTAAAAACTCCAGCTCTACTCAGTTGCATACTGCCGAGGTGATCTATGGCTGACATACAAAGCTATGTCAAATCCAGAATTAATGGACATGCTCCACCTCAGTAAATCTAAATCCCTTAGAGCCACACGCTCGAGGGACTTGAACCTCAGCACAGAAATAAATAGAACTTGCTGGAGGGACAGGTTCATAACCCAGATCTGGAATAGAATTCCAGTTCATGTGAGGCAGAGCACCTCACTGAATCTCTTCAAGAAGTATCTCGATAGGTGGATGGGGGATCATAGGTTTGTCCCAGGGATTACTCCCGTGTCACTATTAGACAGAGGCATAGTAAACTAAACCTTAAAGGGCACAGTATACTCAAATCAAGGGGTGGCGTAAGCCATACAGAATTGGGCTAGGCTTATAATTGCCTCAGGGCAGATAGCCTAGTATGAACCTATGAACCTATGAACCTATGACAGACCCAGATTATTGTATAAGAAACTCAAAAGTAAGGCTTTGTGGATACTGAGTTGATAACACTAAGAAGTATTGACAACCATTATGCTTATTAAGGGTTTTGGTCTTGGAAGAATGCGATACTCATGGCAGGGAAAAGGTTGGCTTTGAGAAGAAATGTTGTGCTACTTGTGGACATTTCCAGTGAAGCTAAAAAATGTGTGTGCAAAAACTATAGCATATATATTCTTTTTGGAATGGAAAAAATAAACCAAGACTTTGTGAATTCTACTACAGATATTGAGGAAAAAGATGCAGGCAATGGGCAACATCTGCTTAGTCTTTAAGAAAGAGCTAACACCTGCTTAGTCTTCAAGAAAAAAATAGACCAACACCTGCTTGGTCTTCAAGAAAGAACTGACTAGCATCTGCTTATGCTTCGGGAAATAACTGACCAAAGCCTGCTTAGCCTGCAAGAAAGAAATTACAAACACCTGCTTAGTCATCAGCATCCAATATGTACTGTATTAAAACAATAATCTCCCCTTCTCAAAACCTAGTTCCATTCTTAAAATAAATAAATAAATGGAACTCACAACAGAAGACAGTGTGAAGGCCTATTTAGTAATATGTAAGAGATATGGCTGAATGGGCCAAGATGCTGTCCTTAAATCTAACTAGGAGACTCACTAAATGTATACAAAGCCTTGTGAATTATGATGGACACAACTATCAGAGACTGAAGCAGGAAATTTCTTGTTTGGGTTGGAGCTTCACCTAAAGCACAGCGACTTAAATTTCACAACTGACCATTCAGCATGATTTAATACATGGTTTGAAATTATGTCTAAAGTCTCATGTAAGTAATGCAAGTACTGTTCTAGAAATCTTAGCTGCAAATACAGTAAAATTACACTCCCTATTAAGTAAATGGGAATCACAGAGTGATTGTAAGTCTTATGAACATATATTTGTTTCTGTAGAACTTTTATTGTTAACAAACTGCAAAGTCCAAGTCAGACATGCATGCTCCAAGAGCTAATAATAAGCCTTTACTAATGTATGTTTCTTTCTCTGCAGAGACAAGAAAAATGTTACTATTTAAGATGATCTGTTTTACATGTTCTAGAAAAGAGTATATTACACAACAGCAATACCATACTTTTAAAATAAGAAGGTGAACTTGGTAGCATGGTTGTAAAATCTGATAATGCCCATCTTTTAACCACTATAACTAAAAGGCCTGCCTCCTGGCCATTGTGTTGTCAGTAAGCTTGTTAAATATAATAGTGTGATGCCAGAGGAAAAGGTGCAAGAGATGTTGGACTTGGGGAGTATGGTTACAGATTTTTCAGTCATCCGTTTCCATATTTTCTAAGGGATTCTCTAAGCCTTCACCTAATTTTAGCAAATCACAGTCTCACCAAATTCAGGTAAAAATACATTTAAGCAGAAATGGTGGGGGGGATTCCAAAAAGAATACATGAACCTCCCAAAGCCAGGGACTGTCCAATGAGTCAGAATACCTATTTAACGGACTTTGTTACCTCCTACCACCCTGGCAGTCCTTTTCCCTTCCAGAAAGTCTACATCTATACTTTCCTCTTTGGAAACAGATAGTTTTAGACAAATGGGTTCTGAAGATCATTCATCAAGGTTACAAATGACAGTGAGTGGAAATCCCCATTTTCCAGGTGATAATTCGTCATCCACCAGACCAGCCTCCTTCATTTTCCCTGTTCTTCAACACATGTTGTTCCAGGATGTGATAGAAACAATTCCTCGCTCCCAGCTTGGGGAAGGTTTTTATTCAAGGATGTTTTAGTGCTAAAGAAAGAAAATGCCTGGAAAGTAGCTTTGGATCTTTCTGTCCTAAACCTGTTTGTGATAGTGCTAAAATTCAAAATGATGTCACTTCACAACCTGTTACCTCTTCTTACACATTTAGGTTTCCTGGTAAAACTAGATTTAAAAGATGCTTATCATCACATCCCTATTCATCCAGATGTCATGCATTTCTTAAGGTTTTGTGTACCTTAATCACATTCTCAATTCTCTGCCTTACATTTAGACTATCCACTGCACCAATAGTGTTAACAAAGTGCCCAGCTCTGATTATAGCTCATTGCAGGCTGCAGGGTATCCACATTTTTCCATACTTAGAAAACATGCTTATCTTTGCAGAGTCTTTTTCAAAATGACATGTGTCTCTCACTTGGGAGAGAGAGATCTCTTATGGAAACTGGAATTCCAAGAGAACATTCAAAAGTCTATTTTAACTTCTTCACACAGGATTGTGTTGCCAGGGTGTCAGCTCTGCACCTCAGTTAAAAGAGATTTACTTCCACTGGAAAAAAAAATAGATCTATATCTAGATCTTTTTCAAAGTTTTTTTCTACTCAGACTTCAGTCACTGCAAGGGAATGCCTTACGATTCTCATGATAACTCTGGCAAGACACCACATGAGAATGACACAATGATGTGGTAACTGAAGTCACTTTGGCTCCAGTACCAAGATCCTTTGTCTTTTTAAATTCCAGTGCTGGGATTTATCAGGAAAGAAATCACTTGCTGAAGACTGCAAATTTTCATAAATCCAGATACCCCCTTCTCCCTCTCTCTTCAAAAGTAGGCAGTCACCACAGATGCCTTGAACTTTGCTTGGGGAGCAGTTTCTGGAAATCTGTGGAACACCAAGGACAGACACACGCACATATACATAAAAGAGATGTTCACCCAGATAAAGACACTCAGCTCTCTGAATCATCTGTGGTCCCATGGACCTCTCTGAGTTGTTAAAGACAATTCCACGGTTGTGTAGTACATCAACAAACAGGGGGGGCCAGAGTGTACCCCCTTTGCAGACTAGCCATGTTAGCTTGGGATATAGCTTCACAGCACAATTTAATTTTACAGGCATACTACATTCCATCAGAGCAACACTGTGTGGCAGAAAAGCTGAGCAAGACCAGGGCAGACCCTCAAAAATGGAAATTAGATGAGGGCAGCGTCTTCCAAAATTTGATCCATCTCCAGGGATTTTCTCAAGTAGACCAGATTGCTTCCTTTCTGAACAATCAATTGGCAAGAGTATGTTCAAGCATGCCAAGCAAGGAGGCCTGGAAGACAGATGCCTTTTCTTTTCCTTGGACAGGAATGTTCCTGTATGCCTTTCCACCCTTTGTACTAATATCCAGGGTACTTCAAAAGATTCAGAAGGAATACCCTAGATCATTGTGGTGACTCCTTTCTCCTTAACCAGACATCTGAAGTCAATCTGAATGAAATACAAGGCATCCTGTAAATTCTACTGAAAAATAAGTATTTTTAGAACCTTCTTTGCACTTTTAACCTGCTTGCAACTGTTTTGCTGCCTACTTTAAACTATTTTTATTGTTTGTGACTGTGTAATGTACTGCCTATTTACAGTATTTGAATAATTTATAGCATAGGCTAGACTCAAACTTAATGAATCTAGACTGCTTGGCATTTTCTGAGCACTAAACCCAGCCATCTTACAATAAGATGGGCCCTCCTGCACCCTTGTGGCAAAGGTCTGTAGTCAAGGACATGAGTTGGGCATTGTCGGAACAAGGCTTAGTCTTAGGCTTTCCTATTAGCTGGATTGCTTGAAAACTGTTTTACTTCGCTGATATTTAAACACATAGTTTGCACATAGCTGTGCACCTTGCAATGGGGTTTAGCACTGACATGCATAAACACAAATGCTTAAAAAGTCAAATTTTCCCTAGATAACTACTAGTGAACCCTCCTAGGTTTCCCTATTTCTTGTCATGCAACACCGTTGCACACTACTGCCCAGAGAGCAACCCAGCTGCGCTTTCTGAGGTGCTGGCATAGGTTTCTGCTGCTAAACCTCCCATGAATTAGCTGCTTTTACTGTTTCTACAGCATAACCTAGTCCATCAATCCTACTCTCCACCACACTTATTACAGAATACACTTGGCATAATGCACGGTCAGTTTCCCACCATTACTCCAGCCAGCCTGATTGACATGGGCATTGGCAGCAATTACCTCATGTATACAGACTACCTACTACTCCTAAAACATGTACATACAATATGTGAGAAATGTATCTATACTATGAATCTGGAATCAATGCTCTCTCTATCTCTCAGGGAACAATAAACCGAATACAAATCATATTGTCAGCACCCACACTCCACCTCCCACACATAGCAAGCACACAATACATAAACCCACATACACGGAGGTACTTATTAGAAATATACCAAAAGAGCAAAGACCTCCCAAGCGCAGACCTTCTGCACACAATATGGTCCCAACAGCACCCACTGCACATAATAACACACATATCAGTGCCTCACCCAATAAGCCTATAAGGCAAAACATATCTAAACCAAATGTCTTCATCATAGGTGACTCCATAGCGAGGATCTACCAAATCACAGATGCACTCAAGTTTCTCAACAACAAGCACTGTTATAACTTAGCCATAGTCCATGGTATAGTGAATGACTTGAGATATACAGTACCTCACTGGATTGTATGAAGAGAGACAGGATGGACCTTTCAGATTATGTGTCCCAAGCGGGTACGTCCCTAGCCCTAAGCAGCGTTCTTCCCTCACCCAGGATGATGCCACAATATAAACAAAAAATTATTGACTTCAACAGTTGGCTTAGCTTCTAGTGTCAATCAGGGGGATCCAGTATCTGACAATGTCGGATGATATGGTCAACAGACCACTCTGCTTTTCCAGAGATGGTCTTCACCTGTTGTCTCTAGGTTTAGGTTGCTAGCAAAGGTAACTGCCACACCCATAGTGCCTTTTTTAGGCAATGTCATAAGAATGAAATTTGTAACATAAAAATATCCTCCCAAAACAAACTCAGGGATGTGTTGTTTAATGCTAGGAGTAAATCAGAAACTGCACTCACGTGAAGCACTTCTCACCCTGGAAGATGCTGATGTCTGCACAGTCACAGAGATATGGTTCAAGGCCTCAGAGACTACCCTTGCCATGCAGGGCTACAACTCCTTCCACATGTTCAGAACACACAACAAAAATGAAAAAACAAGGGAGGAGCAGTATCTATCTTCATTAAAGACATATACACCGCTAGAATGGTTAAGCAGTACGACTCACTAGAGTTACTCCAAATCCAACTAACTATAGGAAAGACCCCCCTCCATGTTATGGTTATAGTTCCCCCACCATGAACCAGGAAAACAACACAGCCTACCTGGACCTACTTGAGTCATTCTCAGTTTAGCCAAATACCCTGGTCATGGGTGACTTTAACTAACCTTCCATCGATTGGGTAACATATATGGGCACAAATGCGCTAGCCCTAATGTTCCTGGACTTTGCTAACACAAATTCTCTGCAGCAGATAGCACCCCCAGAAGGGGAGCTAACATCCTTGACATAGTGCTCACCGACATGGGGGATCACTACATCAACCCATATGTGTGGGGCCCTCCTGAGTAAAGTCAGATCATAAACCAGTCTTGTTCAAAGTAACAGTCATAACTCAGTCATGACCCTCAGGAGCAAAAAAGGCAGAAAAGTTAAAATTGTTCTCTAAAGCAAGCTAAAGCCAACTAAGTGATGAAATCAATAGTTTCAGAACCCCTGCCAACACTGACATTGATAACCCCTATATTGAGGTGTACACAAATGTACTATATAAACACCTATATAAATTATAGACTCAGCTGTACTGGAATGGATTTAATCAAGATCGTCACAAAAACATAAGCTACCCTAGTGGACATCCAGCATAAACAGGTTATACAATAAGACAAATAAACTGCTGTCAAAAAACAAGAGGAATGGTCTTAGCAAAGGAACAACTCCCTCAAAAGCATAAACATGCAGATCAGACATCTTGCAAAGTCCTCTAAAGCTAATTATGAAACTAAATTTGCATCCCTAGCTAAGGTAAATCACAAAGCATTCTTTAGCTACATCTGAAATCTAAAAGGGAAGGCCCAGCTTTGTGCCAAACTAGCTGTGGATGGTACCACTTATAATAAACCTGAGGACATTGCCAACTTGCTACTGGATAGGTTTGGTGAAAACTTCACCTAATGTCCCCACCGATCATACCCTATAACACACCTGTCACCAGTCCTCTGTCTAGTATCTGTAGAGAGCAGGTCATACTCATACTCTCCAAGGCCAAAAATTAAGCCTTTATGGGATCGGACAAACCTCTCTCACCCACTAGAGGGCCCATCTCTGTAGCGGAAGAATGCAAAGTTCCTATAATCACGGCTGCACAGGTAAAAAACACACTCTCCAAAGCCAAGAACACAGCATCCATGGGACCTGACAATATCCCAGGCTGTGTTCTACACAAACTACAGAATGAACTGGCATCCTACCTAAGTACCATGTTCAATCATAGCCTCACCTCAGGCTTTGTACCCACTGAATGGCGCACTGCAATGGTTATCCCACTCCACAAAGGGGGAGCCACGATGGACCCCGGGAACTACCGCCACCATTAGCCTGACGAGCCTGGTCTGCAAGGCCATGGAATGTATCATCGTGTAACTCATAAACAAAGACTTTGGTAATCTCCAAACTCTGGACCCTACCCAGTTTGGATTTGTAAAAGGCAGATCATGTCTCCTAAACCTGATTGACTTCTTTGAAGCAGTCACCAAAGCCATAGATGAGGATAAAATGGTTCACACAAGCTTATCTAGATCTCGCCAAGGCTTTCAACACCATCCCCCACTCTGGAATTATAGATAAGCTCACTAAATTAGGTATAAATCCCTATGTCACAAGATGGGTTGCCAACTGGCTCACAGACAGAACCCACATTGTGAAAGTAGTGGATTCCAAATCAGACATCAGACCAGTGACAAGTGGAGTACCACAGGGTTCAGTCCTGGGTCCTCTCCTGTTTGGTATCTACTTCTCTGAAGTGCAGGCCAACACAGAAGGTCTTTGGCTAACAAAGTTTGCAGATGACTGCAAACTAGGAGCCATAATCGAAACTCCTAATGATAAGGGCTTCACTGAGACAGATACCTGGTGTCAAAGCCATGGCCTGAAGCGCAATGCTAAAAAGTGTATTGTCATCCCCTTTGGTAAAAACTATGTACCCATGAACTACCACATAGCTGGTAGTCTACTTAATGCCAAAAATGTGATGAGACCTTGGGACACAGGTGGACAGTAGACTCTCCTTTGATAATCACATCGCCACAGTGGTCAGGAAATCCTTCTACGTGGCTCATCTCATCTCAAAAGGATTCTCATCCAAAAAAAAAGAGGACATTGTTCCCCTCTACTCATCACTCATTAGACCCATTATAGAGTACAACGCCCCTTTTGGTATGTACCTCACAACACATCTACAACAACTGGAAAGACCACAGAAATACCTCAGAAAGAGGATTACTGGCCTCAAACAGATGCCCTACGCAGACCATCTCAAAAAACTACAGCTTTACTCCATCACATATCGCCTACTCAGGGGCGATCGCTGCCTAACATACAAAACTATGTCAAACCCAGAGCTGTTGGACATGCTCCACTTAAAGAAATCCCAATCCCTCCGAGCTACACGCTCTAGGGAACTAAACCTTGTCACCACAATAAACAGAACATGCTGGAGGGATAGATTCCTGCCCCAGAGACTTCCCATACTCTGGAACAGACTACCTATCTATATCAAGCAGAGCTCCTCATTAGCACTCTTCAAGAAAAATCTTGATGACTGGATAGGAAATGGGAAATTCACCCCGGGGATCACTTCTGTGGCTCTGCTCGACAGGGGCACAGGAAAATAATTTTTTGGGTAGCGAAAGCCAGGGTACATTTTTTGGCTAGGCTTGTTTGGGCCCTAGTGCCGATAGCCTAGTACCTACCTATGAACCTATGAACAACATCCCAGGCTGTTTATTAAATGGTATGTAACAGGAGTTAACAGAAACACTCAGCACACTCTTCAATCTCAGTCTAAGCACTGGCTTTGTCCCAGCTGAGTGGAAAACAGCAACCATAATCCCCTTGCAAATGGAAGTCCCTCAACTGACCCCAGGAACTATAAACCCATAAGCCTAGCCAGCCTTATCTGCAAGGTCATGGAGAGAATCATTATGGAATTTATCAACAAGGATATAGGTGACCTTTAAACTCTTGCTCTGACCCAGTTTGGCTTCTTTAAGGGCAGATCTTGCCTATTAAACCTGGTGGATTTTTTTGTTTTTTCAAAAATCTTTATCAGCAATAATTTTAACAAATACATTGGAAATTACATAACTGTAGCATTCAAGCATTCTTGAGGGTGTAATATAAAACAATAAGATTATAACAAACATAATGTAACACTCAATAGTTAAGAAGAAATAAACTATGTACAAGCATGCTAATTGCTCATATTGTTAAGCATGATATTTAACTTTGTATGATAAAATAAAGAAAAATTGAATGGGGAAGAATCTGATACACTTGTAAGCCCAGATAGAAAAGAAGCAGGCACATTAAAGGACTGTCAGCATGGCATAGCAAGAGAAAAAATATCAAAAAAACTAAAGCCCAGCCTCAAGGTCTTCACAGAAATTAGGAATATTTTTATGAAAATATATTGAACGAGGTGTCCCAATATTCAGTAAATTGCGGGTGGAGTTTCTGACAGTACATTAGATACTTGTGGGCTTATAAGTATTTTATAGCCATTTATGCGAACCCTTTCCATGTCATTACAGATCTGTCTTTCCAATTTATTTTTATTTATTTATTTATTTTTGACATTTGTTTACCAGGGTGGTTTGACTGGGTCTACAGAACGTGTTTTCAGCAGAGGCCTGGGGAGAAAAGCTCCACATGCTGTAGAATACAAATACAGTATAGTCCAATACAATAAAGATTACATTAAAAATACTATAAAAAAATAATAAGTTGGAAGGAATAAACTGCTACACGACATTGTAGTTTATTGCTACACATCTAGACAATTCTATGCAGTTAAAACATTATAGGTGATACTAGTCACTCTCATCATACATGATGTAGATAGTGTTCAAATAAATAGTACGTAGGTAGTGCAATTTGAGACATTCACTGTTATAGTACATGCAAAATAGAATGTTAGTTTCAGTTAGGAAAATAACAGCCAGAAAGTTAGTGATGCAGATAGATAGTGAGAGAGAGTTAAGAAGAATAGTAAATTCCCAGGAAAAAGTGGACTTCTCATGTCCCATTTTTTGTAGTTGAACCCTAAGTGAACACCATAACTTACAGGCACATTGGCAAGTCCAGAAAATTTGAAAGATGTCGGCTTTTTGGTTATCACAGTATTGGCAGAGTAGGGAAGAGGATGGGTCAGATTTACTAATCTTGGCTGGGGTGAGGTATGCATTGTTCAAAATCATTAGATGGGTGTAATATAGCTTTTTAAAGGGAATATATTTTAAAGTTGTTTGAATGGAGCGATTGATTTGAGTTGGGGAGATTGATCATTTAAACTTAGTCCAGTAGTTGGAGAAGAGTGTTTCATTTTGATATCTAATGGCAGTGAGATGCTTATGTGTATTTGAAATCATTTTCTTTTTCCTTAATAGAGAGGACCATGATGTATTGCATGTATTTATTTCATCAGGAGCAGGATCAAGGTCAACCCAAAATTTAGCACAAACCTCTCTAAGTTGTCTTAAGATAATGGTGTAACTTTTGGGGAGGTTTAACTCCACCCTCATCTCATTAAGTGACTGCTTCCTATATTGATAGATATCCAGTACAATTTATTTTCTTTATGGGGGGGGTAATCATTTAGGTTGAGCATTGTATTATTGAGTTTAAGGTTTGAGTTAAGTTGGAGGGGTTGTAAAGTGTTAAAGGCAATGGTTAGCTTCAGTGTGTTGAATTTTTGTATAGTGATTATTTTACTCTTTATAGAGGAATGACATTTAATATTTCCCAAATTTTGCTCATTAAGAAATGGTATAGCTCTAGGGTTAATATTATAAGTTTTAATATAGTTATATAATAGTTTCACCTTTTTAGGAGCCCGGGTCTTATAGCTTGTGTCATATTCAGAAATTGTCACTAATCTACTACTGTTAATTATGTCATAGCAAAGTTTGAAGTGAGGCAGTGACCTCCTTTCTCTTTAGGATAGAGTAATTTTTGTATGTGATTCTGACTGACTTTGGTAACTAGATGAATTTTGACAAAGAAGAGTTAAGTGTTTTAAAAAACAATTATTGTAGACTACAAGGTTAAAGGCATTGAAGGCATATAACAGTCTTGGAAGAATGTTCATTTTGCTAATTGCCACTTTTTATAGAAAGAGCTGAAGTTTATTCCATCTAAGAAGCT
The DNA here is from genome assembly GCF_019279795.1 of Protopterus annectens. Lineage (NCBI taxonomy): Eukaryota > Metazoa > Chordata > Ceratodontiformes > Protopteridae > Protopterus > Protopterus annectens. Next base: position 423,079,030 of record NC_056727.1, on the reverse strand, counting down.
CTTGTTGTACAGTGGGCAGAGTTTCGCAATACTGTTTTGATAAAACATTTTGATATCTTGATGGAAATAGATAGTATTTCAAAGAATGGTTTAACTTAATTTCCATTGGCAAAAGAAAATGATTAACTGCTGTGCATGACTGACTGGAAAGATTGAGGATTTCTCTAAGTTAAGCTTATAATCAGCAAATCTAGAGAAAGAATCAGTAGATGACAGGATTTTCTTCAGAGCCGAGGGGGGTAGCGTGAAGTGTTTGTTTCAGTTATCAGCAAATGCAGACATGGTAATATTGGTGTTATGAAGGATAGGAATGTGATGAAAAGTTTTCTGTGATAGAAGTAAAAGCAGAGGTTCAATGTATATGTTAAATAAATAGGGAGACATTAGGGAGCCTTGTCTAGTTCCATTTTTGATATCAACCTTAGAAGAGCTCATCCTATTAATCTTTAAGATGGTGTGGGCATTGGAGTATAGAATTTCAACAAGTTGGATAAAACTTGGAGGTATACCAAATTGGGGCAGAGTCGATGGTAGGAAATTTAAATTTAACCTATTGAATGCTTCATAAGCATCAACTGCAAGCGCATATATTGGATTTCTTCTTTAGCTACAAAGGGTCATCAAGGCATCAAGAGTAAGTGTATTATCACAGGTATGTCTGTGTTCAATTAATCCAGACTGGCTGGGTGACACAAGATAGAGGGTGATTGGTTTTAATCTATCGTCCATAAGTGTAGCCATGATTTTTATATCAAAGTTAATTAAAGATAACTGTCTGTAGCTCCATGGGTTTTAGGGTCAGCATTAGAAGCATTTAGATGTTGGTCTGTAATTTAATTATTCTTAATATCATTAAAAAGATGGAGTAAGATTTTAGAGACTTTCAAGCTAAAAGTTATATAGAATTCTGCCATGAAACTTTCAGGCCCTAGACCTTTGTTAAGTTTAAGGATGTTTATAGCCACAATGATATCTTGCTGAGTGATGGGAGAGGATAAGTAGTCTTGTTGAGCTTGAGAAAGTTTTGGAAAATTAATTTGATCTAAGAATTTATTCAACTCCTGGTCTTCTAGATATGGGGAATGGTCATTGTACATTTGAGAATATAAATCTTTAAATAGGAAAACAATATCATGACTGGAAGAGTATGTTTTGCCTTAGTGTTATAACTCATTTATTATAGGGTAAGGAGTTCTTTGATTAGTCATTCTAGTCAAGAATTTGAAAGGAATTTGGGACCATGCTGTATAATTTGCTAATGTTCATACTTCATGAAAAGATAATCAATTACATTGAAGTGAATATAATTTTTTATGAAGGATTATTAATTGTTTTTCAGTTTCTTGATTGTATGTAGACTGAAGAGTAGTTTCCAGTTGAGAGATTTTATTTTTGAGTGAGTTTTCTTTAGCATTATATGATTTCTTGTAGTAAGTAGCTTTACTAATAAAAGGCCACTAATCATTGCTTTTGTGGCTGCCCATTGAATATCGAAAGGGATTTGGGAAGTGGTACACATGGACAGAAGATCATTTAAGATGAAGTTGATATCTATAGTTATTTTACCTTTACGGAGGAGATTTGAATTTAGGGTCCAATTATATCTCCTTGCCCCCCCAGTAATATTTTTGAGCCAATCCAAGAAGATGATGATTTTTAATTTGTCAGAGAAAATTCTAGGTTCAGTATGAAAGGCAATATTAAAATTAAGAAAGAACCCTGATATTAGGAAGAAATCCAACATAGACCAGGCTTTATGACAGGGAGAATAATATGTATATTTATTTCTAGGTGAGCTTATAGACTGAAAAGTGTATAGGTCGAATAGATTAAAGTCACTTTTTAATTCTGAAATTGTTGAGATAGCATATACATTATACATACTAGTTATGTTTGTTCTGTCAGATAAGGGATCCTGAACAGAATTCCAGTCCCCACCTATAATGTAATAGGAGTTCAGAAATAGGGATAGTATCCTGTATACTGACATAAAAAATCTTATTGCTTAGAGCATGGGGCGTAAATATTTAAGAGCATTACTGGTTTGTCTTGGAATGGGCAACTAATTGACGAATAACACCATCTTCCTTCCAGGTCCATATCATGGTGTAGGATGTTTCCTTAAAAAGTTTTTTTTAATAATAATTGCTACCCCAACACTATTAGTTTTATTGCTAGGAGTGATAATTAGTTTTATCCATTTTTCCCCTTGTCCTGCTTCCATTGGACACGGGCGTATGGGCCTGTTGTAGTAATATTATTTCTGCTTTGGAATTAAAGGTTAGATGAAAAAATAATTTTCTCTTTTTATCTGATTGTAGCCCCTTTACGTTCCACGAGTCAGTAACCCACATATTTAATTTTCATAGACAGAAACCAATTAAGTGGTAGAAGCTTAAGTGTACTAACTTTAGTTGAAATAGAGTAGGATAATTATCTGGGCTTAAGGGCAAAAAGCAATCATTTTTTTCGTGCACCAACTCTATGCCTCTTCACATAACAACCTAGCCAGGAAGAGTTAACTAGTGTAATAAGCAGAGGCAGGCATGAGAGAATAGTGCACATAACTATCAATATATTGTCTCTGATATAACTTAGATTTAAATCAGAAAATCCTATACTAAAAAGAGTGCTTAGCAAAGATAAGAATAGCATATCTTTCCTTAAACACCTACCACTACAATCCTAACTCTTGGCGGGAGGTTATTTAAGGTGTAAATGGAATAGGGATGAAATATGGAGGATGATAGACGATGTCTTAGGTGCATAAATTTGTAAACAAGAGAGCAAGCAAGCTTGGAAATAAAATGAAAGACCACAGTGTTGAGTAGCAGGAGTCCTTGTTAGTAATTAATGTGCCCATAGCATTTCCAATTATACAAGGTAGGCCTAATAGTAAACAAATCATTATGGGATTAAAAGTAATTCATGAAGGATACCCATTCACTTAAAAAAACTAAAGCCATTGACATTTCACACTATTAGCACATATAATCTCATATAATTAAACTACAACACATTGTATTCTTCACTTGTACTTTATTTAAAAAGCAGAGAAATTTCAAAATAATTGTAAAACGCTTAAACAAAAAAAGGTACTTACGTATTATCGCAACCACATTTTTCACCGCAATAGTGGTTGGTTCCCGAGCCTGAAATATGTTCCTTAATGTTTTTAAAATGTTACATGGCGTGTTTTCTTTAACAGTCCAGGCTGTTTTCTGAACTGTTATCACTAAAATGTAAATAAACATACAGTTGCTGTGGGTTTATGTACTGTACTGCTAGCATGTCTGTTATTCCAACTCCACCTGCAGAACGTTCCTTTTTTCCTGAGAGCAAATGCAGTCAAATAACGGTTATAATAAAATCTACCCATCACAGATATGTCATTATTCAAGTGTGACTTGTACACGACAGTATGTTGCTTAGTTTAAGAAACATGTAGCGTGACACACAGCTTTCTTAGAAAAAAGACTGTTTTGAAGCAGTGCTAAGTGCACTTGCTGAGAAATGCGCACCACATAGAAAGATAAACAAGTACAAAGAGCAATCAACATTGTTACAGCACTACTGAAATGAATAATCACTTAAGTACTACCTGGTTTTGTCTGAACATGCCGGCATCACACAAACAAGTACTGCCAACTTATTCCTTGCAAAACGAAACCACAATCATTTGTCAACCTTATCCATGCTCACTTTTTGAAAGGATTACTTAGGGCAACTTATGCATTGCACTGGCTGTTTGCAAATATGTGTACACATTTCTACAAAAGTAGTAGTTCACCCAAACCATATTTCCTGTTTCTGTGTTTTCCTTTGCTGAAGGATTCCTTCCTCATGGTCCAAATATCGCATTCATCACTCACACAGCATCTGTGACACTTCAAGCATGTGTCTGTAATGCAAGCAAAAAGGGGAAGATGCCTTTATCAAGATTTTGTGTTCCTGAAGGTAATCCCCACTTCTTAGCCGCCAGTAAGGAGGTGGAATAACACCTTACAGTGTTTTATGTGGTCCTTTCTAGTCAACAAAGCGATTTTTGCAACTGCGAAAATATGGTTGTGATAATACATAAGTACCCAAAAAATATAATATAACAGTATCTCGAGTGCAGGAAGCTCTGATTTACTTCCCACAAAAGACTCCTCATTTCAAGAACTAAAACCCATCAGATAAGCATATTGAGGAGCAAGGTGTCATCAGAGGCAAGCACAAGACAAAAACATAGAGAGTAATACATTCGATATTAGTGGTACACGGGTTATGTCAAAACATCTAAATTAAGCAGTGATTCAGGGCTGAGAAAAAAAAACTTACAACTGGCCAACTTAGCCTTACTAAAATATACTACATTGTGTTCCCATTTTCTTATATTTGCTGGTAAGGTAGGACTGGTCAGCTGAGCAGCACACTTGAGCTATGCATGTATGCATTAATAAACACAGGAAAAGCAAACTGGAGGTAACAACAAAGGTACAATCTGGAAGCAACATAAAAAATAAGAGTATGGAAACAATGATGGAAAATGTTTCCAAAAATTAACAACACGATCAGTAATCAGGACAGCATCTGCATGAGACGTTTTTTCAGGTTAAGAACAAACTCTTTGCCATGATAACCGGTTGCTTCTTAAAAAAGCAGCTACACATCAAAGAAAATGTTGAAGAATTCCTGGTGGGCTTCTTCAAGAATGTTACCAAGGCCATGGATGAAGAGAAAACAGTTCACACTGCATATTTCAACCTAGCCAAGGCCTTAGACACAATGTCTCACTCAGGCATCATCAGTGGCAGCTGGTGAGCTGAATGGGAGTGGCAATGGGAATGGGTGTGGCCAACTAGAAAGTGGCAGAGCTATGCTCAAAACCACAAAACTGGGACTTTAATTAAATATGCTGAACTGGGTGCCAAATCATCATTATGAGAGTCTAATCAAGACAAAATGAAGTGGAGAAGAAAAAAACTATTTCAATGCATTGGCTACATGACAGCTTACTTAATATCTAGATGGAAACAAAAAGTTTTGAGGCATGAAAAAATAAATTAATTTTTAAATACATTACTGGAATGCCAGTCGAAATAAAGTATAAAAAAAAGCATCACTCAACTCAAACCACTTCTCCTTGCACTGCAGTTCTAATTATAATTTATATTCAGCTTTATAAATGTACCAAGTGACATGCTGAAAGTAGCAATGTCTGTGATACCGATTACCCCCACTTGTAAAAATGTTTCTTATCCAAAAAAGACCTGCTGATGTGCTGTCTGACACCAATCATCTACTTGTTTCATGGAGAAAACATGATCAAAGTAAAAAATGAATAGCAAAAAAGAAACAAGCTCAAGATCAATTGCTTAAGGGATTAATGCACAGGTTATGGACCACATATGACAGATTGGCATTCTGTTTAGTTTACCGGTAAAGCCTGAAAAGATACCATACCAAACAGCAAGGATGGAAATAAAAAACAACACAAAGCTCCATTCCACTATCTTTATTTCACGTTAGCACCTCGGCAGAAAATGCCTTCAAGAAGGCATTTTCTGCTGAGGCCCTAAAGTGCAATAAAGATAGTAGAACAGAGCTTTGTGCTGTTTTATAAAGCCTGCAAAGATGACTTCAAGTCTCCAACAAATGTAATGGGACTCTGAAGATACTGTAATCCTGTATTTTATTATAAATACTGACATATGCATTTCAATACCTAAGGCTTATGCGTTATCTAGTTATGTAAATGTTCTCTACATGGCAGCATCAAAAAGGCTTTCAGTGTTGATAATTCTTTAACAGCATGCTTATTAAAGCTTACTTGCATCTTACAATCCCAGACAAGCTTACCTGATGGTCATTAGAGAATTGCTACTTAAACACAGAGCAACATGCACTGCAATAACATGCATTTTCTGAATAATAAGAAGCATAAATCAACAGTATAAAAATATAACAGAAAACCAGAACATTCTGCAAAATCAAGGACAGATAAAAAGCCACTTTAGTAGTTGTGTCTACCTTGGATAGGGGGATACTCTGCACACTTACACTGCATAACTGCTCCTTGCCTTGCTTGGATACATCCAGAGTCACTACATGGGGGAGTGGGGTACAACAAGTATGTCACAATTTGAAATGTCTCTTGCTGATGGTAATGGCCCTGACATATGTGTCATACCTCTCAACTTCAGAACAAGAAATCTGGAAAAAGACATAAATAGAAGTGGAACAAAGACCCAAAAATAAGGACAGTTTTTAAATATTGGTCTTATAAATGTAGAAAGATAATAGAGTAGTAGGTCTAGCATTAGTATGAATTTTCTGAAGGCTATGAAATCTGAAACTAAAATGTCTGTCATTATTTTCTAACTTCAAACTTTAATAATTTGCCACTAATTTGCCAGAAAACTACAATTTTATGAAAAACAGACCAAAAATGTGATGCAAAAATATAAAATAGCCACACAATAACAGCTGGGAACCTGTCAAAAAAGGGACACTTTTTAAATATTAGTTCTGTTAAGTTGAGCAGCTGACAAAATAAGAGAATCTAAATGCATTTCCAAAATAAAAGTAATCTGTAACTCTGATCATTACAATTATTTATTAATTGTAAACCCTCCACATTTCTTCCAAAATTGCTTCAATCTGCTTCATCACTTTCAGCAGCATTCAGACCAGTGAAATTATTCAATAACAAAAAAGTTTGTGCTTATAGACAGTTGACTTAACTAGTTTCTAATCAAACACATCCAACCAAGAACTGGGAGGGGGCATACCTGAGCTAATCAGATAATCAATAAACACCTTCCTGATTTGTATTAAATTATATTCCTTGTATAATACAGTATAGTTGTTAGAGGCCATTTTTCCAGTAAACAATGAAACAAAATGCTTTCACCAATAATAACAAAACTGCCCAATTCAGAGCATTTCCATCATAAATGTCTACTCAAACTTCTACAATCCACCAGTATCAGTAAATATGCACAATCACTGCAGAAGTAAAAGTCATCTAAATAATTCCACATTAAAGAGATCTGTAACTAATGAAGAGGTTGCTGCTAGCAAACAACTTTATATTTCATTGTTTCATCTACAAATAAAGTGCCTATTGCCCTTGAGGAATAAATTGCCTATGTTACATTAAAAAAATGATAAGCTAGTAATATTACAATAGGGAATGGATAACAAACTGATAACAGGTTCATCATTGCTAGGTATCTCCACCAACGAGGACATTCTCAGGACTGCAGCATCCAGCCCCTTTAAAAGTACAACACAGTACAGTATCAGCAATGGATCTACATACTGTGAGAGTAGAACCCACAGCCTTTTTCACCAAAGCAAGTACACTACCTGTTGTGCTATTAACAATGCATGTATACAGCATAAGCAGTACTAAACTTCTCTTCAAACTCTCAGCTCCTTGTAAAATCCACTCAACACTCAACTGTATCTCTCAACTTTGCAGCACAAGACATCTGGAAAAAGCCAAAATTTATTGGGGGGAGACATAAGCCAAAACACTAGAGGCACATTTTAAACATTGCTTGTATAATCTTGGCAAGTTGCTAGAATAAAATGTTATGTTACCCCCGTACATTTGACTGCCAAGCCTAGAGCCCAGGATCCTATGCACTACAGTCAGAGCAACATACCACTATGCCATATAATCTCTTTCTTAAAAGACATGAAGACTGAAACTTAAACGGCTATCATTTAGTGAATTCAGTTTTCACCATAGCTCTCAACCACTTAGCACAAAACACGTGGACAAAGCCAATAATGTAGGAATACAGCCTCCAAACATATTCAGTGAATTCAGTTCTCAGTTCTCACCATAGCTCTCAACCTCTTAGCACAAAAAACCTGGACAAAGCCAATAATGGGGGAATGCAGCCCCAAAAATAGGGACAATTTTCAAATATTGATCTTAGAAACTTAGAAAATTGCTGGAATAAAAGGTTTTGTGTAGTGTTACCATGTATTTTCTGAAGAATATGAAGTCTGAAATTCAAGTACCTGTCTTTAGATTGAGAAGAAACATATGAGGCAAAATCTGCAGTAGTGTTGGGTAGGGAATTTAGGCTCCTGCTACCTGTATCCAAGGTACAGGGTTTGAGCCTGAACAACTCTAGCCACCAAGAATATTCAATTGGGGCATTACACACACATACACACACACACACACACACACACACACACACACACACACACACACACACACACCTACGAGCCGGGAGCCCACACACACCTATGAGCTGGGAGCCCACACACACCTACGAGCTGGGAGCCCACACACACACACACACACACACACACACACACACACACACACACACACACACACACACACACACACCTATGAGCCAGGAACCCACACAAACACACACACCTATCAGCCAGGAGCCCACACACACACACACACACACACACACACACACACACACACACACACACACACACACACACACACACACACACACACCTATGAGCCGGGAGCTGGAGTCACTCAGTTGCTATGTAGACTGCAGACATTGCAGTCCATTCTCCTTGCAGTCTATGTGGTTTGTAACTGCATAGACCTCTAGGGCTCCATTCTCCTTGCAGTCTATGCGGTTTGTAACCGCATAGACTTCTGGGGCATTTACACTGATTTCCTTCTTTTTGTAATCCAGGCTGGTTAGATGGCAGTCCAAGTAGGAAAGCACATAGGAAAGTACACATGCGCAGGACTTGCAGCTAGTTTTTCATTTTACAGCTGGGGGGCTGCAGTCCTGCAGTCCAATAGCATGAGACACCCCTGGGAATCATTAACTCATTGCATCCAAGTGACTCCAGGTGCATCAGCAGTTAACTTCTACTGAAGCCTCTAGGCATCAAATATTCCTTGTTCATATTTGCATGAATAATTCCAAAACCAGGTTGTGTACAAGATTTTAAAATATTTCATCTTAAAGCTTACACAATGGCAAACTCAACTGTATTAATATTTGACCAATGTCTGGTACAGGTAAATAGATATTAACTGCTATTTTTATGATACTAATGTATATAGATATAATTTTCACTTTTTTTCCTAAATATCTCAAAAACCAAGTAACACAGACAGAACTCCTTAGCCTCATATAAAAGCTCTCAGCTAGATGAATAAAATGCTGCTGACAGTATGTGTGTAACTTGAGTGATTGCTGAGATATCGTAAGTTGTTTAAAAATATTAAAAATGTAATAGTTACTGGGCCGGATTCACGAAGGCTTGCACGGAGTCTAAGACTAGAGTAAGACTCCATGCAGCCAACATGTCTGCCGAGCGATCCAGGAACAGCCGTCAGGGGCGTGCAAGAGAGCTCCTAAAACGACTCTTACATGGACAGGGTTAGGTTATGCAAACAACTTCATTTGCTGCTGAAAGCTATGCAAATGAGGTAAGTTTGCGATCCAGGAAACACTAGCCTGTCCGAGTAAGAGTAGTGTTATTTGCAGAAATGTACTCAGTTGTCAACTGAGTACCGTTCTGTAAATAGCAAAAAGGAGCTGTGACAGCTCCAAATAAAGTATGCATCCAGTTGAGGAAGCATGCCAATGGCCAAATATACAGCCATTGGCATTTTTTTCCATTGCAAAATAAAAAAAATATTTTTTTTTACCTCGATCTCCGATGTTTAAGCATAGCACAGCGCCGTGCAAACATGCTGCGCTCTAAAAACCAGAAAACCAAAAAATAAAAGCCACAAATAGGGATTTTATTCAAAATATTAATCTGCCATGCAAGTGAATGGCAGGCTGAAGACAACATGGCTACTGAGTAGAGGTTGCTAAGGGGGGGGGGGAGCTCAGTCTGAGCGATATAACTAAGCATTAGTAGGCAATCCTATGCAAATGAGGATAAGGATAGTGAATCCCAAATATTTCCTGCTATTTGAACCATGTCCCTTGAGTGTAAGAGTAGGAAAAGGGGAGTAAAAGAGTAGGAGATGGGTGACATCATGAAGGGGTATATATGAAAAAGACTGTAAGCTTATTGGAGCAGAGTGGCATGTGGTTGCTGTAAGTTACTCAGGACTAAAAGAGGTGTGTCTACAGTTGTCTAAATTGAAATCAAGAAACTGAAGGTGTACGCCATGGCTATCACTAAAGTTTCTTGCAAAGCTGCTTACACTGTGTGCGCGCATGTAAACTCGTCTAAGCCTTTGTGTGTGGGTGTGCGCCCATGTAAGCCTGTGTAAGGCCGTCTAAGCTAGTATACATGCATGTGTACCCGTCTAAGTCCATGTAAGCCTGTGTAAGCCTGTGTGAGCATGTGTGAGCTTGTTTGCGCTTGTTTGCATGGTGCTGCCCCCTGTGGAAACAGAAATGGGAAAAGGAAGGAAAGTAAGTAGCAGGAAGTTAACCAAAGAGAACTAGCAGAGCTGCCAGATGAAATCAATCAGAATCAGCCAATTACACAGGCAGCACACTAGCCCAGCCCAGCACCTAAAACTCTGCAAACAACATTCCCCCATGTTTTTCTCAGAAATACTGCAACACTGCAGTCAACAAAGAGAAGTGAAAACTTAAAAAGCTTAAACTGAGACATAAAAATGTTAGGGGCTGCCATTGATGTTATAAGGCAACATGTGCAAGATGCTGAGGGTGGTGCCATTGCGAATGCTGCTGAGCAACCCACAGTGAGGAGACGGAGAAGAGTGTACAGACCCAGGGTAATCTACCAGGGGCTACATGAGCTGGAGATAGTGGAGCGCTATAGAGTGGACAGAGAGCTCCTGCAGCAAATTGTTGAGCTGTGCAGGCCACGCCTCACACACAGAACCAACAGAGGGGAACCCATCCCAGTGGAAACCAACGTATGTGTTGGTCTAAGAATACTAGCAACAGGTACCTTCCAGAGACCAACTGGTGATATGATGGGGATTTCACAGGCATCAGCATCAAGGGTACTGCACCAGTTCCTGAATGCTATGTCAGCACATGTCGGTGATCATGTATATTTCCCCAATTCCCATGGGGTATTGGCCAGCAATATGCATCTCTTCCAGCAAATAGCGGAATACCCTGAGGTAGTGGGTGCAATCGACTGCATGCACATACACATCAAAGCACCAGATGATGAGCGAGGTAGGGCCTACATCAACCGCAAGGGCTTCCACTCCATTAACTGCCAGGTCGTGTGCGATTTCCCAGGTCATAATACTGAATGTGTGTGCTGGCTGCCCTGGAAGCTACCTCGATTCCCATATCTGGCATCTGTCGCAGCTGTACCAGACATTTGCAAATGGGGACATCCCTGACGGTCATCTAGTGGGGGATGCTGGATACGCACTGGAGCAGTGGTTGATGACACCCATCAGAAATGCACACACACCTGAACAAGAACTCCATAATGAGGCACACGCACAAACATGAAATGTAATCAAGCGTGTGTTTGGGATGCTCAAGTCATGGTTCCGGTACCTGGGCACATCTGGTGGAGCCTTGCAGTACTCACCAACTACATGTACCCAAATTGTCATGGTATGTGCTATGCTACACAATATGATCCTGCGAAAACAGCTGCAGCAGGAACAGCATGGGACAGGGCCAAACAGCCCCCCACCATTGCCAAGGCCTGCACAGGCACAGCGTGACTCGGAGGAAGAACAACATGAGCCTGCCCCAGTAGACAGAAGGAGGCGTGCCCAGTATGCCTTGTCCTTGGCAAAGAGGCAACACATAGCACATACACTGGCACAGTAGGGTCCCTGGAAATGATACCTCTCACTGACTCGCACATAAAATAAAAGAGATGCCTAACTTGACACTACCTGTTTCCAAACATGTATAAGGAGTGTAGTATGTGCATCTGACATAGGCAGCCCTGCAGCACCACCTGAGGTATGATTGCCATGTTTTAAGTAATATAAAGCAGTGCTAAGCAGCTTTTACCAATATCTAGTATATGTAAACAAAATTGCTCGTGCAATGTTGGCCAAGGTCGGCCAAAGTTGAGCAAAGTCAGTTAAACATGCACATATCTGCTTTACTGTTGCTTAAGCAGTCTGTTCTGGCCAGCATGAAAATAAAAATCAGTGACAGGGCTTGAACCCTGGATACTGTGCACGATAGTCACAGTACTGAACCACTAAGCCATGAAAGCACTACAGTGGTACAAACACAGCAGGACAATTGTACACTAATGCAAACACAAACCGATGCTGTATCATGCCCCTAATGAGGCAAATGGGTAACCTCACCCACACGCCTATGCAGACAGAGAACATCAGGCCAGGCGTTGTGATGTGGGTTGTGTAGGCTATGAAGTCGCAAGCTAATATATGTGGCAATGGGCACTAAGATCTGTAGTACACTAGTATGCCTCAAGCCAGTACGATAGGCAACAGTACAGACTGTAATGGTGTCCTGTACACAGCAGCGCAGGTGCAGCAAATGTGTATAAGTGTCAGGTGAAACCCACATCCTATGTGCACCCACAGTAACAATCCAGTTTACCCACGGGTAAAAATGTACAAAGAATAGCTGTCCCCCCGTATGTAGAAATGATTATAGGACTATGCAAAGTGTCTCATGGAAGCCCTGCAGGCACAGCATGATCACTGTTGATCTATGACACAAAGGTGAGCCCTGCTGTAAAAATACACCTTGACTTACCATACACATATAGTATAAATGTGTATACTGTGTGTACTCACACACTCCAACAAATGTAGTGGATTTCATTCAGCATCACACTGAAAGGTCATACTGGGCATGCTCACAAACTTAAATAAACGAAGCAAATGTCAGGCACGAAGATACTGAAAGGTCATACTGGGCATGCCTACACACTTAGGCTAAATATGGATGTGATGATAAGGGATCTATGGACAAATGTGTATAGTCATCACTACTTACAGAAACACATTCACAAAGTGGTCTGAAAATCCTGCTATGTGTACACACAAACTGCCAAGGTCTGTGCATGTAGGTCAAAGGAGGTTGCCACTGCTCAGCAGTCATCAGACCTGTCAGAGACTACCACAACACACTTGCTAGGAATCTGACTAGGCACATTCAGCAACTAGAAAGACCAATGAAGAACCTTAACAAGAGGATTACTGGCATCAAATAGTTGCCCCATGCAACAAGAATGAATGTAACCCAAGCTGTACTCAGTTGTATACTGTCTACGCAGGAGATCTCTGCCCAACAGACAGGTCCATGTCATGGTTACACTCAGATCTGTTCTGAGTTACAGCTCAATGGCAGTAAATGTACAGAGCCAACTGATATTGGCAACATCCTGGCAGATATGATCAGTGTTAACTTTACCCCCCTCTCACCCATGAAAGAGCAAATGTCTATAATGGAAAACTGCAAAGTTGCTGTCATCACAGCTGCACAGGTAAAAAACCCTCTCCGAAGCCAGTATCACAGCAGCCATGGGGACTATATAACTTCCCAGGCTGTGTAGTATCTACTTCCCTGAAGTCAACATTAACATGTAAGTTCTGTGGCTACTGAAGTTTCCAGAGGACTGCAAACTAGGAGCCATCATTGTAAACACTAAAGATGTGGACATCCTACAAAAGGGCCTCAGTGAGACAGATGGCTGTTGTCCAAGCCATGGGCTGTAGCTCAATGCCAAAAGGTGCATTATCATCACCTTTGTTAAAATCTCTGTAGCCAAGAACTAGAACATAGGTGGTAGTATACCTCACACTTTAAGTGTGACAAGAGACCCTGGGTCACGGGTGGACAGTGGATACAACTGTGATAACCACATTCCCACAGTAGTCAGGAAACCCTCTTATGTGGCACACCTCATCACAAAATGTGTCTCATGCAGAATAAAAGAGGAAATTGTTCCCCGTACTCACCACTCACTAGAACTATAAAAGAGTACAACACCACTGTTGCTATGTATCTCACAAGACAACCACAACAACTGGAAAGCCAGCAGCAATACCTCACAAAGAGCATTAGTGGCCTGAAATATATGCCATACACAGACCATCGCAAAATGCTCCATCCGTACTCCCTTGCATATCGCCTACTCAGAGGTGTTCACTGCGTAACATCCAAAGCTATGTCAAACATACAGCTGTTGGATATGATCCACGTAAAACACTCACAATCACCCTGACCTTTGGACCCAAGACCATGACTGAAATACAAAAGTGGTGTAGCCATTTACCTTATGGATATCCACACCTCCAGGTTACTGCCACAGCATGAGGCCTTGGAGACCATGCAAGTGCAACTAACATTGGGCAAAGCTGCCCATCAGATTGTAGCCTGCTACAGATCATGTAGCTTTTCTCAGGAACCTCACTCAGTATTCTGGAGAACAATGGCAAATATAAAGGTCCTGTCAAACACCATTATATGAGGAGATTACAACTACCCAAATATTGAGTGGGTGAATTACTCGTATACAACGTCCTTTGCCCAATGTGTCCTAGAGTTAAGAAACTCTAACACCCTGGAACATCTGGTCAGCATGCCCACTAGAGGTGACAACATACTGGACATGATCATCACCAACATGGGGTACCAGTGTTCCACAACAGAGATAAATCCCTCACTGGTAATATCAGATCATTAAGTAATCACACTGTACATCCACATCTCCCCGTCATACCCAGTCAATGAAACCACTGTGAAGACATTTTCAAAAGCAAACTGCACACTTCCCAAGACCAAAGTAGAAAGTTCCAAAGCCCTCTTGCTATAGGATAATGGTATACAATCTGCCAAATCATTTAGAAGTGCATCCTATGAGCATCTACAGGGATGCATGGATCGAGACATCACAAATAAAACCAAGATGTACTCCCCCAAAAATAAGAAAACAATCTGGTGGTCATTGCCCATAAATAAGCTAGACAACAGAAGGAGGAAACGAACACCTGATAGAGCCAACTTCACTAAAGGAAAGGCATCACTGATCATTATTAGGATGAAACAATGATCGCTCATAAAATAATCCAAGCACAGTTTCTAAAGACAAATTGCCAAGGAATGTAAGAGTAACATCCACAAAGCCTTCGGTAGCTATATCAGACATGTAGGTGTCAACTTCCAAATATGCTGTCAGTTACTGAAAAAAGTAATGACATACACCAAACCAACTTTCATTGCCCACACCCAGGGGGAATAGTGCAGTGTAAACTCCTCCCATCACCCCCAAAAGAGCCTGTGTTTATCACAGAAGGATGCAGAGACACAGACATCATGGACATGCAGGTAAAGACAGCCCTCACCAAAGCTAAGAACATAGCATCAATGTGACTGTAAGATGTCCCAGGCTGCGTCTTACACTAGGCCCACAAGGAACTACACCCTCACCTACATTCACTGTCCAGACTCAAGCATATCACAGCCTATGTACCCAAAGAATGGCATACACTAACAGTCATCCAGCTCCACAAAGGGTGTGCCAAAACAGATCCTGGAAACCATTGCTCAACATGTGTACTCAGCCTGGTCTACAGAACTATTGAGCAAATCGTCATGGAACCCATACACTTAGACATTGGAGATCTCCAGACACTTGACTCTACACAACTTCACCTTGTTAAAGGCAGAGCCTGGCTCCCAAACCTAGCTGACTTATTTAAAACAGTTACCATGAACATAGATGTAGGTGAAAGTAGTCCACACAGCCCACCTGGACCTCACTAAGGTCTTACCACACCATTCCTCACTCCGTCATCATGGACAAGTGTACCAGCTTGAACATGAACAGCTATGTCACAGGATGGGTGGTCAAGTGGTTCACAGATCAAACACACATGTTCATAGTTGTGGGTGCCATGTCCAACTCTAAGTCAGTCACAAATGGCATCACACAGGTCTTGGTCCTGGGACCCCACCTGTTCAGTCGATACTGCTCAGAAGTACAGGCAAGCACGGCAGGTGTAAGGCTGAACAGATTTGCAGATGACTGGAAACTGTGGTCCATAATTGTCTGTACAGCTGACACAGACATCCTCCAGAAGTGTCTTACAGAGACAGATACCTGGTGTCAGAACAATGCCCTCAAGCTGAATAGCAAAGAATGCATAGTTATCCCCTTTGGGTGCTACAAAGTGCCCACAAATTACCACATAGGTGGTAATCCAGCATGTACGAAGAAAGTCATTATGGCCCTGGGGACACAGGTCGATAGTAAACTCACCTTTGATGATCACATGGCCAAAGTGTTTAGACATTTCTTCAATGTAGGCCATGTAATGTCACCTAATGTAACACACTTCGTATAGTTTGATGATGTCACCATCCTACAAATATACCTGTGGAAAAGAACACTCACAGTAGTCTGTATAGCATGTCGTGTTAATGTGTACTTCTCTAATATCATGAAGTAGCTAAGTAGGGGTTTGAATCCTGCACTGGGAAAGTATTTCTGTGTGTTCCCCTTGGGAGAGAATAACCTTTTAGGAGAGTAGTGAAACACCTCAAAAGTGGCAATCTAACCTTTGTCAACTCTGATGATGTCAGCATCCTACAAATATACCTGTGGGAAAGAAAACTCCCAATAATCTGTATAGCATGTCATGTTAATGTGTACACCTCTAGTATCATAAAGTAGTTAGGTAAGGGGCTCGAATCCAGCACTGAGTAACTGTGTGTTCCCCTTGGGAAGGGACAATCTTTTAGGAGAGCAATGAAACACCTCAAAAGTGGTAATCTAGCCTTTGTCAACTCTGATGATGTCAGCATCCTACAAATATACCTGTGGAAAATTAAAATCTCAGTAATCTGTACAGCATGTTGTGTTAATGCATACTCCTTTAGTATCATGAAGTAGTTAAGTAGCGGTTTGAATCCTGCACTTGGCAACTGTTTGTGTATGTTCCCCTTGGGAAGGAACAACCTTTTAGGAGAGTAGTGAAACACCTCAAAAATGGTAATGTAACCTTTGTCAAGTGTGATGGTGTCACCATCCTACAAATATACCCGTGGAAAAGAAAGCTCCCAGTAATCTGTATAGCATATTGTGTTAATGCATACTTCTCTAATATCATGAAGTAGTTATGTAGGGGACTGAATCCTGCACTGGTAATCTAGCCATTGTCAAGTCTAATGATATCACCATCCTACAAATATACCTGTGGAAAAGAGAACTAACAGTAATGTGCATAGCGTATCATGTTAATGCATGCTTCTCTAGTATCATGAAGTAGTTAGGTAGGGATTTGAATCCTGCACTTGGTGAGTGTGTGATGTTGTTGGTCAATGTGTTGTGGGTTTTGCTTTTACCACTGTATGACATATCAGTATCCATTGCACATGTGAGCTAGCTGTGTGTCAAATACTTATTTGTACATTTTACCTCAATGATTGCATGTGTGGGAACCCTGCTTTCTCCAAGAACACAGCTGCCATCCTTGCCAGACTGGGCTGCTGCTTCCCAGACCTTAGGTCACATCTGTATGCTTGTGAAAAGGCCAGCCACTGCAGTGATCCCTGGCCTAGGTCATCTGTGTCACACAAAGTCATTACAATTCCTATTGGAATGTGTGAGTGAGGGTCTATGGCCGAGGTATATGTCCGACCTCTTCAAACGCAGCAAAGTCTGTCCATGATGACTATTCATAGGTGTAGAACAAACTGTGGATATGCATGCAGACCCCTTATTGCTTATGTGATCCACCAAGGGATTCCAAAATACCTTTGGAAATTGATTAACAAAGGAGAGATGACATGACACTTGGTTGCATGTACACATTGGTACCTGTTCATCATGCTGGTGGCTACTACCTATGTGGTACTGTGGGGATAATATGTCCCTTAAAGGTGGATGACTATGCTTAGTTTGGCTTATAGCTTTACAGCATGGGTTTGACAACAGGCATCTGTCTGTAGGATGCCCTTGTGGAGGATGTGTGTGTCATCTGGAGAATGCATTATAGGTCACAGTATGCATTACCAGACATGGACGGACATATCCCTACTGTGATTGCTTGTACCTAAGAGAGCTATATGCCAAACAGGAGTGGTCTCAGTAATGGGCGCAGGTAAATACCAGTGGTTACTGGCATTGTATAGTACCTGAAGGATCCAAATGTTGCTGTGTGTCCTACATCTGTGTGTCGGTTGTCAACACATCAACTAACGATTGGTTATGGTCAGGCTGTTGAAGTGATGTATACCACCAGAATGCAAAACAATGTCAGATAGTAAAACAATGACAGATATTAACAGTATCACCCACAGCACAGTGTCAAACCATGTCATACAAACATGTATAGTCAGGTTCTGGAATGTGTGTAGTACAATGCATACTGGCCACCAACAGAAACTATGGAGTGTTACTGTGTAATACAGAGCATGTCACCCTGGCCATGTGTCCACTATGCAAGTACATGCAGACAGTGTAGCTCCACCATGATCACAACTGTACACCTGCAAATCTGTGCTACGCACATCCCACACATACTGTCCACTCTCTAACACATGCTGCCAATACTGCACACATCAGCCAAGTGGCACGTGGCAGGACAATACACAATTGGAACCAACACTGGTGTAAACAACACTACAATGACAATCATAGCTTTAATGCATCATGTCTGCTCAGCTACACCTTCAAGCATATCATTACACTCTACAGCTGACAACATGCTAACATTCCTATACTGCTATATAGACACTCTGTGCATCAGCACCATGGTAGCCTGTTCCTGCATCAATGTTACAGATGACAGGAGGCGGCACAGGTTTCATCATATGCACAGGGTATGTTGTTGGTTCGCCAGAGGCCTACAGTGAGCCATCCAATTGACATGTATGTGTGTGTGTGTGTGTGTGTGTGTGTGTGTGTGTGTGTGTGTGTGTGTGTGTGTGTGAGGGGCAATAATACTGGAATGGGCCAATGTCGTAATGTGTGTGGGTATGTGTTAGCCCTAGGTGTCTGGAGTATGTGTTTGTGTCTGCATGCACACAGTTCCACCATGTGGCTGCCATATACGGGTATTTGTGGGACAGCCACAGACTGTACCTGCGAGACTTTACAGATCACTGTCTCTGGCCACGGATACTGTACCTGTGCCTGGCAGGGATGCCACTGACACTATCAGGTACTAAGCCAGACTGTGTACTATCCCCAGAGGTGGATGGATGTACACTGGACACAGGTCCCTGCTGGGACTGTCCAGAGCCACATGCACGTGGTCTTCTAGGACATTCTATGGACAGCCCACCCCCAACATTGCTGGGGCTGGTACTCTCACTACGGGAGAGGCTGTGGCTTGAGGGATGTCTGTGGTGACTGCCAGCTGCTGATGTTGCTGGCATACATCCACGTCGACATCTCAACCATCCTGCACTGTCCTGACACATGGACATGACATTGCGGAGGATATCTAATGTTTCTCCCCAATGTCTGTCAGTGACCTCGGTGTAATGACAGATGGCACCTGCTAGGTCATGGATACTGTCAATGACAGTGGTGTTATGGGCCCTCTGTGCCCTTAGTCCCTGTCTGATGTACCATTCCATACATGCCTGCACCTCCATGACAGCCTGGAACATGCGTGAAGTTGTCAGACTTGTGGCACATCTGCCAGTGGCATGATGAGCAGCAGTTCTCCTATGAGAACCCCTGGACATCTGCCTATGTGGTACCCTTCCAGACATCTGGGTATGGCTGCTGTGTTGGGATGCATGTGCCATGGATACCACACTGTCCTGGCCGGTACACTGTCCCTCAGCTATGGGCATTGGTGATGGATGTATTGGCAGTATGACTGTATGCATAGATGGGGTGGACAGCTGTGTACTGTCAATTGGTGGCCCAATGACAGACCCTGGCAAACATGCCTGTGTCACAACACACCTATCTTCATTATCACTATGTGGCTCAGTGACATCAGTTTCACTGCTGCAGTGAACGAGCCTTAACACAGCACCTGTGGGAGGGAGACAGGAAACACACTTTACGACCTGTACATGATGTTGGCACACATGGACACATGCACACATGAACACATGAACACATGCACACATGCACACATGAACACATGAACACATGCACACATGAACACATGAACACATGCACACATGAACACATGCACACATGAACACATGCAGACAAATACACTCCTCACTACAGCAGATACCCACACATACCACCAGCAATCCAAAACATACTTAATAGTGGTTGAAGGTGGGTTACAGTATCACAAGGCAAACAGTCATATCACACATGTCAGCATGCAAAAAGTTTGTTGCTCAAGACCATGCAGTGCAAGTGTAGACAGCCCATGTTAATAACAGTGTACATGGCTTTGATGCATGTGTGTTGTTGTTCAGTGATTGGCATCACCCTGGAATGCAATGTGTACATGGACACACCATTGCTGTGCACCATCACTCACAGGTATACATACCATGGCTGGATGTGTATCTATGTGTCACATAGATATCCATTTCTGATTACAGTGTCTGTGTCAGAAAATTGTGGATACAGGTTTAGCACATGCATGCTATGTATACAGACAGGATGAGTGGTGCATGTATACGTGATGGAATACCATTGCTCAACATGGCCATTGTACAGTGGGTATGGTGAGTGTAGGACATATTGTGT
Source organism: Protopterus annectens (assembly GCF_019279795.1). NCBI lineage: Eukaryota > Metazoa > Chordata > Ceratodontiformes > Protopteridae > Protopterus > Protopterus annectens. The sequence goes on along the minus strand of NC_056727.1, from coordinate 423,058,456 downwards.
ACATGGCAGTGCCAGCCATGACATGGCATGTTACAACATGACTGCAACATTAAACATCACACATACCCAATGTGTGTCATGTGACCTATACACTCAATAGCATTACAAGACATATATGTGTCACTTTGTACAAATGGTGATTGCTATGCATATTGTGTATAGGTGCATATGTTTGCACACACACAACATTTAGGTGCATAGCAATGACTACTATATGTAGTACTGTGGTCACTGTAACTGGATGGGGTGTAGTAACATGAACCATCATCATCATGCATCATGTGGTTAGTCAAGGCTAGTAATGTGTGCCAGACTGCCACCTAGCATGCTGTACCTGAACTGCAGTACTGTGGCTACAGTCACAATTACACAGCCACTTGTTACATGGGTTTGTAAGGTGCCCAACAGGGAGCATTGACTAATATAAATGTGTTACGTGTTGAAGAGTGTTGCACAGCCCAAAGATAGGCCTCTACCCCTCAGGTATATTATGTGTGCTGTGTGGATGACATGTGGGATACTGAAGTGTGACCTTAAAGCGGGTGTCTGGATATGCTATGTGTAGCATGTAAGGTGTACTGCGTACGACAAAGTTGTGTATGTTGTGTCCATGTGTATCAACTATGCCTATCCAATGTCCAGTACGGTGTTGCCACAATTGTGTGTGATGCTCTGTGTATTGCATGTGATTGAGGCAGCTACTGTCATTACTGAGATGTGCATAGTCTCACAGCAAACATGCACAGCATGCATTATGCATAGGTGTGTTACATGTACATGGCCTACACCTCACCTATGACATGCACATTTCATTAGCAATAGTAAAATTATAACACACTCATCAGCATTGACCAGCTGCCTTGCTGTCACACCAGAGGGGCCTACAAGAATATGAGACAGTTTGTCAGTGGCCACAACTGTGCCATTGCTACTGTGAGTTTGCTAAACTACAGTAGTACAACAGTTGACAGTCACAGGCATACAGATTATATTCCAAATATCAGTATTGCACAACACTATGCAGCACAACTGCTAAACACACAGTACACATCTTACATATGCATAATCTACCAATACAGGTAACAGTAGTCTACAGATAGGTCATGTTACCTGCACCTCCATGTCAACATGCTGGGTGGCTCCGGCCTCCATGATGACACATGTAAGTTGCTGTTCCTGCTGTTGGCCAGGAGCCACCATGCTTTGGAGCAGCTCCTCCACTCTGGTGAGGGGGGGATGAATGGCTACCTCACCACCTGTGGCAAGCTGTCATCGACGGATATCAGACATATGCTGCCGGACATGTCTAATTAAATCACTGCAGTGATGGCGTACCTGCTCATATGTCCAGTTATGCATGCCTATGTCATTTACCTGATGAACAAGATCTTGCCACAGTGCAGTCCGCTCATGCCGGCCCTGGCTGGTTCTAGAAAACAGCAGGGTGTAGTGCTGCACCAGGCTGCTGTGTATTTTGGCTTCCTCTCTAGCTGTATAACACAGATTTCTTTGGTGGGACATGCTCCTGGAAGACAATTAAACAAGATGTGTGAGCAAGTCACGTGGCACACTTAACATCCTAAAGTACAGTTATCAATTAACTGCCATATTTAGCATCCGAGTGGTTGTCAGAGAATACACATGTTCAATAACACATATTAGTGCTCAGGCCACAACTGGCTGACAGTGCCTGGCACGCTCTATATATCAAACCATGTTCTGCACAGCAGCAAAGAGAAGCCAGTATGTAAGACTATACACCAGTACATGGCACACTGTATGTGACACAATGCATCACTTAGCCACAGGAGGTATATATCAAGCTATTGCATAAAGAAAGATGTCATCCATTGCAATGAATGTAAAGTACAGTTACAGTATTACCAGTATACTACAGTAGTCCTTGAGGCCAAACCCCTGCCTAACATATGTGCACAGTTGTTAATATAGGTGGCATACTGCTGTACTACACTATACATGTTGCTAGATACACACGTATACCCTGTAACACAGATATGATTGAGGACATGGTCCAGCCATAATTACACACATATCAGACATACATACAACACACAAATGTATGCCAACCCAGATGAGCTTTACCTGTGTGCCATGCAGTACTGTGTGTCACTACTTACAAAACCTGATACCTGAGGTATGTAATCTGTGAGGACTACAGGGAATGCACAAAACAGTGTTTCCAAGCAAAGTGAACATACACCATACTGTACTGTTTAGGCCTACAGCTTCAGGTAGTACTACAGTTCATATGGGAGTTCGATTCACCAGCAGTACCACTCACTAAGCATACATGTATTGCTTTAGCCTACAATGGGATACCACAGTTGACAACAAGGACTACGTCACACCGTATGCCATACTACTTTTTCTGCCTAGCAATAGCATACACATCTTTTGCTGGGATCACAGCTAGGACACAAACTACCATGACAGAAACAATTTCACACTAAGCTATCACACCTTTACAGACCTTGCACACATTCACCAACACATTCGCCATCACACTCAGTCAACCTCACATATCAATTATTGCGCTAAGTACATGTGTGTGAGCATCGTGTCATAGGTAGGTAATATGCTATTGGCCCTAGGGCCTACAGCAGCCTAGCCATATGTTACCCTGGCCTTTGACACACATGTAATTTAATTTCACTTGTCCCTGTCAACCAGAGCCACAGAGGTGATTCCCAGGGTGTATTTCCTATCTCCCAACCAATCATCAGGAGTATTTATGACAACTGCTAATGAGGAGCTTTGTTTGCTATTGATAAGGTGGTTTGCTCCAGAGTATGGCATGTCTCTGAGATAGGAATCTATCTTTCCAGCATGTGCTGTTTAGTGAGCTGACAAGGTTTAGGGCCCTAGAGCGTGTATCTGGGAGGGATTGTAATACATTTATGTGGAGGATGTCCAACAGCTATGGGTGTGACATAGCTCAGTATGTTAGGCAGAGGTCACCTCTGGGTAGGCGGTATGCAACACAGTGTAGCTGTGGTTTTGTGAGTCGGTCTGCATAGGTCATCTGTTTGAGGCCGGTATTACTCTTTGTGAGGTATGTCTGTGGCCTTTCCAGTTGCTGTAGTTGTCATGTGAGGTACATACCACATGGGGCATTGTACTCTCTAATGGGTTTTAAGTGTGATGAGTAGAGGGGGACACTGACCTATATTTCCCTAGATGACACACCTTTTGTGATGATGTGTACCACATAGACAGAGTACATGAATAGTGTGGCACTGTGATTATCAAAGGGGAGGCTACTGTCCGCCTGTGTCCCATGTTTCCTTATCACACCTTTGGTGTTAGGTAGACTACCACCTATGTGGTAGTTAATGTGTACAGTGTTCTAGCAAGAAGGGATGGCACTGCTGTGTCAACACTGAGCTTCAGTCCATGCCAGGCACCTGTCACAGTAAGTTATGCCCCAGGTCTCTCTCTCTCTCTCTCTGCATATATATATATATATATATATATATATATATATATATATATATATATATATATATATATACACACACACACACACACACACACACACACATACATACACACATACATATAAACATCCATTGCTGTACATATAAATGTACATATAGGCACATATACAGTCCACTATTCATGGTCGGAATATCAATTATGCGACAGTTGTGAGATATACAGTTATGTAATAATATTGCACAGTGTTGTGCAGACTGCATTGAAGGTGTCCTCAGCCCATGTAGCTTTAGCAGGCCTCACTGGCTGCAACACTGCAAAACTGACAGAGCATACCCACAGTGTTTAACCACCACATGTCATATACCAGCACTGCATGCTGTTTTCTTTGCCACACACTACAACTTACATAGAAATATGCACATAACAACCTTCAACAACATATATATATATATATATATATATATATATATATATATATATATATATATATATATATGTATATATACACCCTTCACAAACAGTTGCAGTATGTCCCTTGCCCTATGCCCATGTACAGATACATACAGATACGTACTGCTGCTATATATGGATGATTCACAGTATGTAGAGTACTCTTCAAAAACATCTACTACATGCCAGCAAATACATATGTGTTACATAACTTTCCTTTGTATTTCTCTGTTCCGTCTGTTTTTAAAGGAAATATTTTTTTTTTTTAATTTTTTTTTCTTGGTTTGTGTTTTCTCTGTCTGTTGCTGTTGCTCTTTCTTTTTCTGTGTCTCTCTGTTTCTGTCTCTTTGTCTGTGTCTGTGTCTCTATCTCTCTCTCAAGCCTGCTTTTCTAGGTATCTGCACATGTGCATGTGATGGCCTCTGCACCAGTTGGTGCCCACCATTTACTAATTGCATGCAGCCTGCTGTGTGGTAATTGCAGTACTCACTGTCATAGCAGCCCACTGCTATAAAATGCTTAGTTAGGTAGGCGTAGCCCTTTCAGCTTTCCAAAGTGGGGCCCATGCTTGTTTGCTCTGGACACCGTTGTGTCAGTCAGAAGGTTGGTATACTTCTTATATCTGAAGCTAAGGTTGTAGCCAGTGATTTGCATGTTGTACTCAAACCTGAATGTTGCTGCTTCTAGTACACACTTGTCAGTGTAGAATTTTACTCACACCTCCAAATGCTTACACAAGATACATGGGAGTATGTATTTTCTTTTCTAATTAGACAATTAACTGCCATACAAAAGTAGTTATTGCAATGTATTCTTCTGGCACAGTTTGTTGTTTATTTGTGTTGACATTAGCACAGGCTGCTCAAGACAACTGGACAAATTTCAGTACTGAGAATGCCTACCTACATCCTTGGTAGAGCCTGAATACATAGGCATATTCTTTTGGGTAGGGGTGCAGAAGTACAGAGAGCATTATTTATTATTGTGTGATGTTTATCTTGCTGAACATACAGGGTTGCTGTGTACCTGTTAGTCTATCAAGGCAAGTAGTCTGTCTGTGTAGCTCCCACCTGTGGACAAATCCAGATGATAGCCAAAGGTTAGTCTATTATTCTTTATCTGTGCACCACACCAGTCTTTTCTGCATTGGAACAATGGCATTGTCACAGTTGGTTGCTACCAGTACATGGCTACATCCTTTGATATTTCTGTATTGTACTCCTACATAAGGGTATGCTTGTGGGACTCATTCCAAAGCTATTTGCAGAATGTGTAACAGCAGAAAAGCTGAAATGCCTGTGTGTTTCTGCCTCTGCCAGGCCTCTGATACACTCAGGTATATATTTGAACAGCCTCAGGGCAAGGTACATATAAGTGAGGTACACCTGTAATATATCACAGACATTAAGTTGAGACTGTGAGAGAATCAGAGCATATGTATTAATACACCTTTTCTGATGTGCAAGCAGTGTGTACTCTTACTTATTGATATTATTCATTAAGTGTAATTCCCCACTTTTCGGCCTAACGTCAGTACTTTTCAGAGGGATTCTGAGGGACACAGCTAACATTTGTTTATGAATCAGGGACATCCCTGAAAAGCAGTCACAGTTGGAAAGTATGGCCTCTGCCCTATTCAAATATGCCAGTGTTTATCCTGCTCTGATACTGTGTGGGGTTTGTAAAGTGCTACTGTAACTTTATTTCCTGCTAGAATGACTGGTTCTTTTTTCACAGTCATGTCATGCAATTCCACAACAACTGCTGGTAAAGATCCACAGATCAAGATTTGTGTTATGGCATTCCTATTTTCCCTTTACATTCACTCATTGTAATGTATGATATATTTATTACAGCACCAACTTGTTGTATGTCTACTGTGGCTTAGTGGTACTTCATGCAGTGTAGTGTATCCGGGGTGCGAGACTGACAGAGGTGTTTTATTTTGCTGCTCAGCAGAACAATGGCCCTGCCATGCAGAGTGACTAAGGCACTTTTAAGCAGTTGTAAGCGGGTTTGTGTGAGTTTGCATGACGCTTAGCAATACTTAGCTAAGCGCACGCATGCACACACTCGCTCAAACCCGCTAACTACTGCTTAAAAGTGCTTACTCCCACTAACCCCCACGCTAATTTCTTTGAAAGAAAAGAAAATGGGGAGATAGGAAAGTGGTGAAAAAGGGGGCACAAAGAGGGAAAGACAGTAGGGAAACCAGCTCAGGATGTGCAGGACGGGTGTAGGGAAGGTCCATAGCTGCCCATTTCTTTACCAGCAACAACTGTGCATATGTTAGAAATTTGGAGTGAGATTTGAAACCTTCCACCCCTGAGAGAGGGGTGAGGACAACAAAGTATGTTGTACTGCCAATTATAATTATCAGTTTACATGTCCAGCGGACATGTGTGCAAAATGGGCAGCTATATATGCGGTGTAATTTTTTTGTGGGAACAGATTGCCCTTTTTTTTTTTCAGGTGAGAGTGGAATGTGAGGTAGAGGAAGTAGGTATATTTGGGGAGGTAGGTTGGGGAGGTAAACAGACAAGACAAACACGATGCATACAGGGGCAGAATATGACACATGGGGTGGGTGAACACAATTGACGGGGACGGATGTTTGGAAATCGCAAGCCCATGAGCCCACAGATGGTAACAGTGGAACTGAGATCCCCACCCATGGGCAGTCACCACTGCACCTTCACAGCCCCGAGGGTGGCTGTGCTGGGGGCTGCATAGGAAGGGCAGGCTCACCCATGAGTCATGCCACTCTTGCCACAAGCTGGCATAGAGGATCAGCGACTGAAAGCTGGATCACCCTATGCACCACAGCCCGGACCCTTCAGAGGGTGACAGGTGGCCCTTCTCCACCCACAGTTGCATGGAGGGGACAAGCCCCATACCCTGCAGCACTTCCACCCGAAGATGGCACAGGACCAATGGAGGAGGGGAGCCCGGGCTGGGCACCGGACCTGCTGGTGCCAGGTGCAATCGCCAGCTGAGGAGGGATAGGTGTGTCCGCTGGGACCGGCCTTCCCATACATTTTGTGTTTAGGTGTGTTTAATTACAACATAGACAACAGCATTCCAAATTAGTTATAACAGCATGCAGTAATATTCCCATTAACCCAACACACCAGGGTTCCAACAGCAAGCATAACACATGCATATATTGAACGACAGTGGACATTCCAACAGCATGGAGGGATGATTGGTGGCAACAGGCCACCAAGCTTGTCGTGTTTGAACAGGGCACATGCATCAAAGTAAATGCAGATATTTATAGAACAATAGGACATATGTCCCAACAAATGTTTTGAGATTACACATACCCATTGAGGTGTGGAATTGCATTGTTTATGCACATACAGTAGAGTGTAAAAAGATACCTCCATTAACATCTTATAAGTACTTATAGTTTACACTACATTCCTATTGACTGCAGGTGTATATCCCCTACATGTATTATTACACTAGGCAATGTGCATTAGGTTGTGTAATGGGTTTGGCTAGTTCATTTTATACCTGACCTATATCTGACATACTAACTGTCCAAGATGCAGATGTTACTGCTACATAGTTATATATTTTATTTATATTTATATATCTACATATCTGGATGTGTTCATGTGACATTTTCAGTTATATTTCTACAGAACCCTACATTTCAAGTAGCACACTCACCTTTCTGGGGAACACATTAACAAGCTACTCATGTGCCAGATTTACCTATAAATGCCAGCCATTAACCAACTGTTGAGGACTGTATATATGCTTCACAGCTACTGGCACTTCCTTCATCCACTTTATATGGGACTGCCCAACTGTGGGTTGACAGCGCTTAATACAACAGTACTATTTATATAATGCAAGGGTACAACAACATTTCAAAGTAAGTGACACGGACACACTCCAAGTATTGTACCTTTATTAATCACATTACACACTTTTCTAGAGGCTCTCTCATTTATTTGATATTACAGTGCATGCAGAAGACTTATTCGAGATGTATTATACCTTTATTATTAGGTTACAACACTCTTTTTCAGGCTCGCTCACTTATTTTATATAACAGTACATGCAAAGAAATTATTCAGGGCATTTTGTGGCTTTATTATGGGGCTACAACACTTTTTTTCAGTCTCTCTCACTTATTTTATATAAGAATACATGCAGAATAATTACTAACCTGCCTGGTGGCACAGCTTTAGCAGCCTATCTGCATAGGCTTGCTGATTCGCAGCACAAACACCTGCAGCTGTGAAGTAAATGAAGGGATATTGAGACATACCTATCCATTATATAGACTACATTAGCATGTCTTACATACTTCATTCCATGGCTACCTGCTCAGTAGTGGGGCATCTTGCATGTCACAGGCCTCCTGTATCCATCGGTTCAGTAGGTCCTGCTTCTGTCTCTTCAGGTCTGCATGGTGGTGACAGACCTGCTCACCAGTCTGAGGGATGCCTGTGGCACTGGTGAGATCATGAGCTAACCAGTTCCAAGCCTCTGCTTTGTACTCTGTCCCTTGAAACTGGCCCTGCAGGAGTCTTGACTCATGATGGTGGACAAGGAGCCAAACCATGTATTTTGACTCCTCGATGCTCCAGTGTTGCGCTCGAAAGCGAGTACCCTCTCCAGCACCAGCCATTCTGACTGCAGATGGGAGCTACAATCAGTTATGGCAAGTATTCCCACCTATGGAGCTTAAATATGCTGCATTTCCCGCACTTATTTGTGATTGGCCGTTTTTGAAAATTCTCGGCTAACAGCAAACCTGCTTAGCAATGGTTAATCTTCCATTTATAAGTATATGTATGTTAACAGTGCATGTTTATGCTAAGCTGTCATGGCTTAGTGGTTCAGTACTTTGTTTATGGTGTACAGTGTCCCGGGTTCGAACCTTGTCATTGCTTTTTATTTTACTACTGTCCAGACAGGCTAGGGGGTGTGGCTGTGTTTAGGCCACTTTGCTCTACGTTGCTCCACATTGCCCAACTGTGCGCAGCTCCGTGCAAACCTATTGTGCTAGGTAAAGCACTGCTTAGCTATGGGCAATTATAGTGCACTGGGTAAAGCGCTGCTTGGCTATGGGCAATTTTATTGTGCTAGGTAAAACGCTGCTTAGCCATGGGCAATTATATTGTGCTACGTAAAATGCTGCTTAGCCATAGGCAATTATATTGCGCTAGGTAAAACGCTGCTTAGCTATGGGCAATTATATTTCAATATCCTTAATGCTGCTCACCTTCTTATCTTTATATATATACATTTTGTTCACTAATACATAGGCCATTTCAATGCTTTTTACTAAAATTTCATTCATATATGTCAGGAATTATTTTATATACTAATTTAAAACATAAAATAAACAGGGGAGTGGTGGGACTAGAACCGGGAATGCCTCCTCTTTGTACGAATGCTCTACCACTACACTATTGCTATTTGGTTTGATTTGCATAAACATTTCTTATTATGCTCTTCAATGTTGAAATTGCTAACTGCAGCTAAGCAATGTGCAAACACGCGCAAATACGGGCAATTATATCGGGAATTATAAAAAAAATTAGTTTACATTTTACATTTACAAAGGGGTTTAGTATGTGGGGATGTGTACTGTTTGCTATGTGTACATTTCAGCGGACTCGCTCATTGTATTTGTCATTTTCACTTTATATGGTTTCAGGGGCGTGGATATTTGGACTGCTCGGCAGTCCGACATGCCCTCTGCAGTCTTACATGCTCTGTGTAAGCCTTCCAGTTGAGTCAGTGCCCTCATGCATATGCATGACGCGCTGACATCATAGTCTTAAATGGCAGTCTCTGAGTAAGACTTGGTTAGTCTTACTCGGAGGATTACTGAATTCCCCCCCCAGTGTGTTTACTGTGACTTATAAAACTTGGTTTAAGACCAAGGATCTAAAGAATGCTACCACTATAAAAATAGTTTGTGCTGAAGAGTTTGCCATTTATATTTCTTTAATGAGCCCTATGTTCCAGAGATATGAACATGTGTTTGAAATGTGAGGACATAATTTGATTCTGCCAAAAGGCTTAGGCTCTGCCCACTGGAAGTTACAGTGCAAACTTCCTGAGCTCCATTGTAGTGAATGAGTTAAGAAACTCACTTCACTGGGGATTAACCATTACATCACTAGATGGCTTGCCAACTTGCTTATAAAGAGAACACATACAATCAAAATTGATGGCGTCAACTTTATTAGCAGACCTGTTACCAGTGGTGTTCCACAGGGATCTGTGCTAGGCTCCCTACTGTTTAGTATCTATTTTTTAGAAGTACAAGTGAAAACAGATGGCCTATGGCTTGCCTAATTTGCTGAATACTTTAAACTGGATGTAATCGTTGAATCCCCCCAGATGTCAACATACTACAAAATGGGCTTACACAGACAAATGATTTATGTTAAAGGTGCAGACTTAAACTAAATGCAAAATAAATGCATTACCACCCCCTTCAGCCAAGGAGAAACTCCAGCTAATTAAAACATTAATAATATTCCACTAAGTTTAAACTCAGTGGTGACAGATTTAGGAACACAAGTTGATAGTAGCCTTAATTTTGACCATCAGGTGTCCACAGTAGTAAGGAAGGCATTCTATGTTGCCGACCTCATAAACGAGGGTATAGCATCCAAAGCTAAGGAGGGTATAACTCCCCTGTACTCATCTCTCATCAAACTAATAACAGAGTACAATACTCCCTTCTATATGTACCTTACCAGACATCTGCAGCAAATGGAGAGACCTCAGACGTTTCTCACCCCAAAAAATCATGACCTACATCACATGACCTGCATGGATAGACTGAAGGCCTTATGACTTTACTCAGCATTGTACAGACTGCTTAGAGGTGACGTATCCTGGCCTACAGAGCAGTCTCAGACCTTGCCTTGATGAAGCTGCTACACATCCACAAATCCAATGGGACAAAATTCACTCATTCTAGGGATCTTAACCTAGCCTGTGATATTAACAGGACATGTTGGAGATACAGATTTATCTCCCAGAGGTTGCCACTCCACTGGAACAAACTCCCAATTAATGTAAAAGAGAGCTCTTCAATGACCCTATTTAAGTGTAACTTGGACAATTGGATGGAAAAACATAAGCTTACACTGGGGGGGGGGGGTTCACCTATGTTCCTCTTAGAAAAGGGCAGCCAGTGTTGATCTTAGATTCACTTGCAAACATAGTATATCTATCTTGGTCCATAAGGAAACAAGGATATAACACGGTTAAGCTTGTAGAGGCCTTAGGCCCAATAGCCGAGTAACCTCCTATGATCGTATGATCATATGATCTTAAGAAAGAGGTACAGAAAATATTCATTCTTGCTATCATAGAATACTAAAAAAGAATATGGAATAGCCCATTTATACTAGTCCCCAAGTCTTTTGAGTCTTTAAGGTTTGTAATAACTTTTAGAAAGTTAAATATCTTATCAAAATTTTATTTATATCCTGTACCTCAGTTGGGCAAACTGATTGAAAAATTGGGCATGACTAGGTTTCTTTCTACTTTAGATCTAATCAAAGATTATTGACAAATTCCACCAGCCCCAGAAGATAAGCAAAAAAAAAATGAGGTTTTCCACACCACATGGACTCTTAAATAGCAGCATTCTGCCTATCAGTCTACATGGAGTACCAGCAACATTTCAGAGGCTGATGGACTAATTTTTTAATCTCCATACCAGATATGCAGCATCCTAAATGGATGATCTAATAATATTTTCCAAAGATTATGAAAGGTGTCTCCTTAAAGTCCAAGCTGTTTTACATTCCCTGTGTCTTCCTGGGTTGACTGCCTGCCCTGTTAAGTGCAAGGTAAGTTAGCCAGTAGAAGGCTCCTACCTGGGCTGTGTATTGGCTGAGGAATAATAAAACCACAGATGTCTGTGCGGTAGGCTTGGGTAAAGTCTTGTCGCACACAGTAGATAGGATGAACAAGTAAAAAACAATAATGATGAGAGACATTATCCAGTTATAAAAAAGAGAATGCATTGATACAAAAGGGGTCCTTGTCACCCTAAAATACAATTTGTTTAATAGAGAATGTATTTCTTATTCACTAACCATATCTACCCTGCAATCGCTCTACCATCACAAAGACTGCAGCCCAAAGTTATCCAGATGTTCTTTAAACCTCCAGAATTTTAATTTTAAAATACGACAGCACCCAAGCAGTAGATACTTAAATGTGAAGGGCTGACGTATCCTGCAAGGCTACAACCATCATATCTTCCTTGGGGTGGGTATTGCAATGGGTCTGCTTTGTTTCGTTGAATCTCATTTCACTGAATTTCATTTCACCCTGACCACTTCGCTAAAAACTCAAATTACTGAAAACTCATTTCACTGAATCTCATTTCACTGAACTGCAGTTAGTATATATGGCACTGTGTAGAGTACTGTAAGGCAAGTAAAAGGTATATGCCCTTTTCCCCACTGTAGCTCAATCCTGGAGTTAGTATATATAGTTATGGGGATGTGGGGGCATAGCCCCACACTTAGAGTCATATTGTCTTCTGATGAGAGTTAGTCGTTGGTGTTGTAACCATGCATGTCTATTGTGCAAAATGTATTGTTTTGAAATTTTTGGTAAAATACAATATAAAACCAAAAGGTGGGTGGCTACACCCTCCCCACACTCCACAATGTGGGAGGCTGTGCCCCCCACACCCCCCAACTATATATATATACTAAATCCAGGATTGCACTACAGTGGGAAAAAGGGCATATACCTTTTACTTGCCTTATAGTACTCTACACAGTGTCATATATATTAAGTTCAGTTCAGTGAAATGAGTTATCAGCTATGTGGTCAGGGTGAAATGAAATTCAGTGAAATGAGATTCAATGAAACAATGTATATCCATTGCAACATAGTGACTGCTGAAGGTGGGAGGCAAACTGCTTATTTTGGAGTTGTCTTTAACAAAAAGTGCATTTCTAAGTAGACAGGCAGAACAGAAAGAGACTCCACTCTTTTCATGGCAGCTAATATGGAGCAGCTGTTACCAAGGGAATATCATGAGCACTACCTGTGTAAAAATTATATTTTTGAAGTGCACATCTAATCAGAGCTGGATCCAGAACTAGGAGGCCTAGGCAGTTGCCTAGAGTCCACTATCTTGGAGGACACTACAAAATGTAATTTTAATTAAACAATTAAATAAAATTCTTATATTTTTTCTTCTTTAAGGATACACTCTGCAACTGTGGTCTGTGTGTGTATCTTTAGTATGGCATCGACATGGATGGCAGCATGGGGATTTGACTTCCTTATCAAATCCACATTGGAACTTCACTTCCTTATAGGGGTAGGGATATCATTCTGAAAAAGAACTTCTGCTGCTTTGCTAACATTTGATTTCCCAAACATGCAGAACTTCCATGAAATTGTTGAACGGACAGGGAGATGAGTGTTTGTCAACAGATGCTAATTTCTCTAGAGTGTGTGCATCTGTAGTGCTGTAGTTAGGGGTGTCAGGTTAATTAGTTTGCTTAGACTCAAGCCCTGTACCTTAGCAACAGAAGGCAAGAGCCTTAATCCTGTACACCAACTACCAGACCAGTCACTTAGTCATTAGAGTTGATTAAAATGTGCTGAAATGGGTAATTCTGTCTTTTATTGGTTCATATATTTTATTTCATTGATTAATGAAGAAAAGGTCTTCAAAACTACAGGGGTGCATTTTCCATGAATGAGTGTTTCAATGAAGTTTCAATGCATTTTCAAGGAATATGAATTTCAATGTATTTTTAGGCATTGTGAGCTTCAAGGGAAGATAAGTTTACTGTTGCTTTTCAATTTGCAACTGTTTTGTTTATCAAATGGCTGTCGGTGTTTGTGCTATAGAATATGAAAGCAGTGTTTGTAGCCCAGCAGGTAACATGCTTGTCTTTGGTGAGGAAGGCTGTGAGTTCTACTCCTAACCCCATGTGGATGGATTGCTGATACTACAGTGTGCTTTAAGGGGGGGGGGGATTCTTAAGTGTGCTGTCCCTTAGATTAGATGTTAAACTGAGGCCTCATCTGTCTGTGTTAATGGCAGGTGTAGTGAGATTGTTTACATCTACCTGAACTATGGAGAAGAATAAAGGGAAGGTCCCCAATGGCCTGGTCAAACCTCCCCTAGTAGTATAAATGGCACCAAGAGTCTACCTTGGAAAGACACTACTAGCCTAATGGGACTAACCTAGTCAATAAAAGATATTTAAATTACATCCATATCTGGGCCTCCATTTCAAAAGTAGAGAAGATCATATCCACACTGATAGTTTTGAGCAGTGTTTATGGTAATTGGGGAGAGAGAGAGAAGTAATGAGAGATCAGAAATGCTTGGGGGGCATTCACTGCTAAGTGGCCCATTTGACTATGATCTGGCTCTGGATCTAATAGTTTTTCATTTATATAGATTTGTTAACACAGTAAGTCCAATAAGCACAAAGTGCCCCTTTTTAAGGGAGCACCATCTGGTCAAGTAACTTTCAGAGTTTCACTGAACAGGCAAATGGAGGTGGACAATATCAAACTCTGTAGTCTTTACTTGAAGAAGAGGCTCATAGGCTTAATCTTCCACACTAAGGGTGCTGGCATAGATTCTTTGTGGTGATATGGAGAGAGAAAAGGGCAGTCTGGAAGGTGTCATTCAGTTGAAAGCTAAGCTGTAAAGAGCTAGAGAAAGTCCCTAAGGCCTTTAGCCTGAAGTAAAAGAGACATCCACACTGTGTGTAAGTACTGCAAACACTACATCTTACTCGAGGGAGATATATGCAATGCAGAGGTACAGAGAGAAACCTTTCAGACCCAACTGCTGTGAATTACTTACTGAATAAGGTACTGCTTATGACTGCTATATGACTGTGTTATGGGTATTTGAAGAGACAAAGACTGTGGTTTGCGTTGATAACTTGTTTTCAAGCTTGGGCTATAAAATAAGCTAAGCTTTTCTTTGCTTTAATTTTATTATGCTATACTTCAAACTGCACCTTTACTTTGGCTGAATGAAATAAAAATCTGTTGACTGATACAACCTAAAGCCCAAGCATCTTGTTTAAAAGAATAAACTGTTGAGCTAATATAAGTTATCACTTTTTGTTCTCATTCATAACTCCTTCAGCCCTTTTTGAATGTTGGAATAATATAAAAATTAAACTGCTCTGACACTATTCTAATTCAATTGCCACTGAGCATGACCTTTAAAGTTAGTGTTGCATTATTGTTTCATTTTTCATCTTTTGACAAGCAGTCCGATCGTGCTTTGTGTTTTTTACAGACAATTAATTTTCAACAGACTTCTTTATCCTTCAGCCAGTTAACATTTACTGAAAGAACTGCATTTCACTTTCTTAAAAATAAAATAAACATTAATGCATTTCCGATCCATGATTCAACAATACCTGTTGTTCAGTATTATCTTTTGGCGGGAAACTGTCTCTTAGTTGCCAGGGCTCTGATCTTTCATATTAATTTAGTACATATTTGTTGAATCTGACCTGCTTTGCTCTGCTACTTCTGAGAATTATGTTTAACATTCCTTTTGACTATTTTATCTCCACTTGAATGTAATCCTGAATAGGCTTCAAGTGCATTTAGTGCTTATAAATCACAATACTGTCTCATGTATATTCAATCTGTTGTCACTGCTGCATCACTGTGCAAATTTAACCTGTAAACTGAATGTTGCTTACTATAACAGTTTTCCATTAATTACTATACAATAATGGCTCATTGCCCGAAAAAATGTAGGCTGATTGGACAGCCAAACTAGCATGCCTATTGTAAATCAAGCATATACCGCTAAAAAATGTCTGGCTGCTGAAGTACCATTGAGTGACCAAACTTTTTTGGGGGGATATACTTAGAGCCAAATACAAGAAAGTTCAGGTGCATTCTGCAAAACCAAAGAAACTGGAACATCAGTGATTTTCCTTGTATTTCTGCACTATACCTCCAAAACTCTTGGCATCATCTCTTACCTTTCAACTGTCTGGATTTTTACAGAATGTCCAGATTTTTGCCTCATAGTTTTGGTCTCTTCCTCATACAATTATTTTTTTTCTGGCAAGCCACTGGTGACTTAATTCATTAAATAAAGACAGACACATCAGGTGTGAGCTTCATATCCTTTCAAAAATGCAGGCTGACACAAAAAAGTATTTTAGAAACATTGTTAAGTTTATCAGAGCAGTATCAAAAATCTGTCTCTACTTTTGGACCTTTGTCCCCCTCATTAAGCTGGGCTTGTTCCTGGGTTGTTGTATTCTGTGACAAAAAAAAACAAAAACAAAAAAACAACAGCAACAGCCTGGAGATCCTCTTCTCTGTTGCTTCACCTGCACTGTATTGATGTACTGTGTAAGTGTAGGACTTTAACTCCTATACTCATGTGCAGTACATCAGCAAACATGGAGGAATGCAGAAGAATAATATAGCACTGCTATGCAAACATGTTATTTAAGAGAGGCAAACAATTTATTTCTTAAATAATGTCGTTGTATAATAGCAATAGCCCACAACTGGGTGTGGGTATCACAGGATTAACCCATGATTGGCTTTGTTTAATCACTTGGGTGTTGCCCTTGTGATTAAACCATACCAGTCATGGGCTAATTTTGTGAAACCCACACCCAGTACTGGGTTATTACTAAATTACATAACTAGGCTTTATAATTTCACCATATGATTTACTTACATAATTTTAAAAATAGTATCATGTGCCTTGAAACTGTCTCACTCGTGAACTTCATAATCTTTTATTTGAAAATTCATAGTTCTTCAACATTCCACATCATTATCAAGAAATCTTTATGAGACACATTATGACAGATGAAGATATTATTTATTTTGTGGTTTGATGTCCTAAAATTTGCTCTACGCCACAGCAATAACAGTTGTAGTACAAAAATAGTCACACAGATCCTGGGATGAAAAAAAGCAGGGAAATAGATAGTACTTTACAATCAGAAGTGTTAACTATAAAGAATAACTTGTTAATGTTTCCTCTTTTCTAAACTTAACAGAACATTACATTTTTTTCTCGGATGTTATCTGTGTCCCATGGGATCATAAAATTTCAATGAGGTTTTTGTCCCTGCAGGCTAAATGTATTGAGATCTGTGGACTGTCAGACTGCAGGTCAAGATATAAAGAGATGAGCCTTTCATATAGTAACAATTTGCAACCACTATGATCTGAGTAATATCTAAAGTTCTTCTTTAAATTCATTTAGCTTTCCCAATACACTGTCTGCAAGAAATCTGAAGTGAACAATGAAGATTAAATAACCAATCTGCAATGCCATTTAATTTTTTCAGAAGTTTCAAAAGTTAAAACACAACTATAAAATTAATACTATAATGTGCTAAGTGGTCAGTAAAAACTAGTCTACTTATGCAAACTGTTCAAGATGCAGAAAAAGAAGGAATATAAAACAATGGTTTTACTACTCTGATGGTTAGCCAAAAGCAATTACAGAAATGTGTTTGATTAGCCACATTAACCTTGTATTGCAGGATATTAAGCCAAAATGGAGGTGCTCTGTAAAGTGGCATAATTATGAATGCAGAATATTATCAGCTAATGAATTAACCAATAAACTAAATATACACATATATATATATATATAAATATGATTATCTTTTAAAAACTCAGTTATTTATTGTACACAAATCCATAAAATCACACAATAATCACTTCTGTGAAAATACCTCCCCAAGCAGAGAATACAGAGAAAAATTGTTCCCTATTTATGCCCTTAGTTAAACTGACATTAATGCTTATTAAGGAATGATTTATTGCATAATTCAATGCTTTGCTGTATTCTTCAACAATTAACTTATATTGATTACTTCATTTAGATCAGGTAATTAACATTATTTGCCAATACTGTCAACAGCAGCATTATAACCCCTGCCTCTGTTTGAAGGTTAGAACACTTTTAATGCATAAAGTATAAAACATTTAAAGTTAGTACAGATCTTAGATGGTTTGTTTGGTGCACTGAGAAATGTATGCTTTGCTGCTTACTGCTTTGTTGAGTATTAAATCATGGAAGCAAGAAAATTGTCAACTTCCTCTTGTTGATGCTTTAGTACAGATTGCTTCCTTGTTTGAAGTTTGCTGCACTTAGGGAACCGAGAGAGAGAGAGAGAGAGACAGAGAAATGAGTTCTTTCTACCTTCTTTTCCTTGTTTGTGCAACCTTGTAGTTAATATAAATGAAATTTACATGTGTGTGAAGGTTTGGTCCCATGTTTTGTGGAAGTGCAGGAGGGCTTGTCCCCTGCAAAAAACAATGATTGTGGTTTTTGTAATCTGGGAATCGCCATTACTTTGAGCTTGCAACATCCCACAGTTTTAGACCCTTTAGTTTCAAATAATTGACAATTAACGGAAACAAGATTATTCATAGCAGAACCCAATGCATTTTTCGTGTTACTTTTTTGTTTGTTTAGAGATGTTCATACACACATCCATGAAACTTACTGGTCTTTGATATGTAGTACTGTAATCAGAGGAGGCTGACAACTTTGCATCAAAGAGAGACTGCATTCAAAAACTGAATGAATAGGGATAACTAGACTGGGTTGGCACCGCATCAGGTTAGAGTTAACCATAAGCAAAGGTTGCATTATTTAATTCTATAATACCTGCTTTCACCTAGTTCTAGATCACAGGGGAAATAGCTCTCATCCCAGCAATCAGTTGTCAATTCAATTACATTATGTCTTTTCGATGTGGGAGGAAACTGGAGTATCTGGCAAACACCTGAGTGGACAGAGGATGGGTATACAGACTTTACATACATGTCACCCAGTCAGTAATCAAAATGAACCACAGTTGAGAATTAAGCACTGTGAGGTAATGCACTATACAGACACTGTGCATATTTAGCAACTGTCATCCTGATGTGAACAACAGTGTGCCCCTGATGTCCCCTACATTGTCCTAGGAAAGAACTTGCTCTGCCTTCACTGGTGGTGAATAGTGATGAAGCACTAACTACAGCCCAGGCAACCCAAGTCTGAATAGTGACTTAGGCACTTAGCAGTGCACGCAGTGAAGACGGGTGATGAATGTGTACAGTCAGCCACACCTTTGATCTGCACAGGAGGCAGGGAACATATGGAGATGTTGTCCAAATTGGAAGGGCTGTGACAATGGGACAGGAAGATTACACACACACAGGGTTGAGGGCAGGTTATTAGGAGGAAAACACTCTCTGGAAGCTCTGTAACATGTTCCAGGAAGACTTGGTGTCATCAGAGGATGCAAACATTGGACAGACTTAGTCTAGGGTAGTGTAAGTCAGGTTTGATATTCTTTGTGGGCATGGAGAATACCTGGGAGCATTGTGGGGAGTGAAAATGCTAAAAAAAAGTTATAGAAATGCTCAATGTTACATAACATAAAACTGACAAATAGGTTCATAGGTTCATACTAGGCTATCTGCACTAGGGCATTTATAAGCCTAGCCAGAGTATGTTTGGCTTTCGCCACCCATTTTAAATTAATTTTGCTATGCCCTTTTTCGAGGTTAGTATACTGTGCCTCTGTCTAACAGTGACACAGAAGTGATACCCGGGGTAAACCTACAATCTCCCATCCACTCATCAAGACTCCTCTTGAAGAGAGTCTAACCTGGACTGGGATTTTATTCCGTAGTGAAGGGAGCCTCTGGGTTATGAATCTGTCCCTCCAGGATGTCCTATTTATTTCAGTGCTGAGGTACAAGTCTCTCGAGTGTGTAGCTCGATGGGATTTGGATTTTTTGAGGTGCAGCATGTCCCTTAATTCCGGGTTGGGCATGGCCTTATACGTCAGGCACATGTCACCTCTGAGCAGGCGGTATGTCACTGAGTAGAGCTGGAGTTTCTTTAACCGGGCAGCATATGGCATCTGTTTCAGGCCTTTGATCCTCTTGGTGAGGTACTTTTGGGGTCTTTCCAGTTGCTGCAGGTGTTTGGTAAGGTACATCCCAAAAGGGGCATTGTACTCGATTATGGGCCTGATGAGGGATGAGTAAAGAGGCACGATGACCTCCCCTAATCTAGATGTGAATCCCTTCATGATTAGGTGGGCTATATAAAATGTTTTTCTAACCACTTTGGCCACGTGGTTGTCAAATGAGAGATTGCTATCAACTTGGGTCCCCAGGTCCCTAATGACTTCTTCTGTACTTAATGGATTACCACCTATGTGGTAATTTGTGGGCACTTTGTTTTTGCCAAAGGGGATGACTATACACTTTTTGGCATTTAGCTTGAGGCCATGGCTCTGGCACCAGTTATCTATTTCTATGAGGCCCTTTTGGAGGATGCTTGTGTCGGCTGGAGAGTCGATTATGGCGCCCAGTTTGCAGTCATCTGCGAACTTGGTCAGCAACAGTCCTTCCGTGTTGGCCTGTACCTCCGAGAAATATATACCAAACAAGAGAGGTCCCAGGACTGAGCCTTGTGGGACACCACTTGTAACTGGTTTGGAGTCTGACATGGCTCCAGCAATTCTAACCATGTGGGTTCTGTCCTTGAGCCAGTTTGCAACCCATCTAGTGACATAGGGGATTATATTTAAGCTGGTGAGCTTATCTATAATGCCTGAGTGGGGTATTGTATCGAAGGCTTTTGCGAGGTCCAGATAGGCTGTGTGGACCACCTTCCATTCGTCAATGGCTTTGGTGACTGTTTCAAAGAAGTCAACCAGGTTTAAGAGGCAGGATCTGCCCTTAACAAAGCCAAACTGAGTAGGATCCAGTGTCTGTAGGTCCCCAATATCTTTATTTATGAGGTCCATGATGATCCTTTCCATAGCTTTGCAGACCAAGCTAGTCAGGCTTATGGGGCGATAGTTTCCAGGGTCCGTTGAGGCACCACCTTTGTGGAGAGGGACCACTGTTGCTGTACGCCATTCTTTGGGTACATATCCTGTAGTAAGGCTGAGATTGAACAGTAGTTTTATGTTTGGGTTTAGCTCTTCTTGGAGTTCATGTAGGATGCAGCCTGGGACACCGTCTGGTCCCATTGATGCTGTGTTTTTTGCTTTGGAGAGGGCGGCTCCCACCTGAGCATCTGAGATGTCAGGGGGGCAGCACTCTGCTGGGATAGATATTTGCCCTTTTGGTGGGGAGGGGGGGTTGCACTGAACCTGTCAGCTAGGATGTTGGCAATGTCTGTGGGATCAGTGTATTTTTTGTCATTTTGGAATAATTCTGAGCATATCTGGGAATTCCCACCCAGGTTCCTAACATAACTAAAGAAAGCCTTGTGATTATCCTTAGTGTCCTGTGCAATTTTTCTCTCGAAGCTGGCCTTTGACGATTTTATGAGTGCCCTTAGTTTTTTGCTAATACTGATCAGAGATGCCTTCCCTTTTAGGGATTTTGCTCTATCATGTAGTAGCTTCCTCCTTCTATTGTATAGTTTGTTTATGGCTGGGGTCCACCAGACAGGTCGTCTGCCTTTGGAGGATTGGGTCTTGGTTTTATTTGGGATTGCATGATCCATGCATTCCTGAAGGTGTTCATAGAATGCATTTATAAAGGATTCTGCGGTCTGGGCTGTATTTTCCACAGGCCCGGTGGCTTTGAAGGATTCCACCTTGGTTTTGAGGAGTGTGAAATTTGCTTTAGAGAAGATTTTCACTGTGGTTTTCTGGGCATGGGGTATGGTCAGGATGTGAATATCCAGTGAGATCAGTTTATGGTCTGATCTTACCAGTGAGGGATACACTTCTGGTCTGGAGCATAGAGTCCCCATGTTGGTGATGATCAGGTCCAGTATGTTTTCCCCTCTTGTGGGAGTGGTAACAAGTTGTTCCATAGCATTTGAGTTTATGAATTCTAGGAACCTTTGGGCAAGGGTGTTGGAGCTAGAGTAATACTCCCAATCTATGTTTGGGTAGTTGAAGTCGCCCAATATAATGGTGTTCGGAGAGACCTTCATATTTTCCAGTGTTCTCAGGAAGGCCGAGTGGGGTTCCTGGGTTTGGGAGGGTGGTCTGTAGCAGGCTATAAACTGGAAGGCAGTTTTACCCACTGTTAGTTGCACATGGATAGTCTCTGATGCTTCGTGCTTTGCCACCAACCTGGAGGTGTGGGTATCTTTGATGAATATCGATACTCCCCCTCCTTTTGTGGTTCGGTCCAAGTTTTGGGGCGAAAAGCATGGTATGAGGTATAACCTGGTAGTGCTGGGGTGCTCTCGGAGCCCTGAACCAGGTTTCTGTTACTGCACAGATATCGATGTTCTCCATGCTAAGGAGAGTTTCGAGTGCGTGCATCTTGAGGTTTAGACTTTTAGCGTTGAGTAGCATTACTCTTAGTTTCTTATCCCTTGTGATACCTATGGAGGTGGGTTTGTCTTTTGAGCCTTGCCTAAAAAAGGCACTATGGGGGTAGCAAGAGCCTTTGCCAATATCCGAAAGCCCAGGGGTGACAGGTGCAAGCCGTCCCTAGCAAAGCATCGTGGCTTGTCGTGCATATCATCCCAAGCTGACAGGCATTGCATCCCCTTTGAATGACACCAATACTTAAGCCAATTGTTGAAATTGATCATCTTGTCTTCATATTGTGGCATCATTCTTGGTGAGGGTAAGATGCTACTCAAGGTCAGGGTCATACCGGCCTGGGCTACATGCTCAGAGAGCTCCTCTATGTCTCTTTTCATGCAGTCCAGGGAGGTACGTCTCAGGTCATTCACACCAGCATGGACAATGACTGAGTCATATTTGTACTTGCCTTGGAGTGACCTGAGTGCTTGTGTTATGTGGCGGATCCTAGCGCCAGACAGGCTGCTCACCATGACCTTCTCCTTGTTCAGCCTGGTGAGCAGGACGTCAGTGTGCCTGACGATACAGTCACCTATTACAAGTGTATCAGGTGTGTTGTTTAGCCTTAAGGGCTGTGACTGTTCAGCACACTGGCTTTGTGAGATATGTGTTGCACGTGTTTTGTTTTGGGGTAGCGGTTGCTTGGGTGTCTGCTTTGGAGGTCTCTGCTGCTTAGGCAGATCTTTATTTAGAGCCTCCGAGTATGTTTTTTGTGTGATTATGTGTATGGTTTTCTGTTGTGGTAGGTCTATGTGAGACTGGAATTGTAGTGAGTGTGGTTTCCTTCTCCTCCTGACTGGTTATGCCAGTACTGAGTTGAGAGAGCTTAGCCTCCAGTTTGGCTATATGGTTGCATCTCTCACATGTGTTGGAATTTGTTGGGAGGAGGAGAGGGTTGTCTGTATACATGAGGCAGTTGTAACATTGCCTCAAGATTCCCATATTCACCAGCTGGACCGGAGAGGAGATTGACAACTGACCTTTGGACATGCTAGAATAATATTGGGAATTCCTTTATAATTGAAAACAAGGGCCAATGGGGAGCGAGGGTGTAGTGCTTTTAAGTTTTAGTGCTGACTTATAATTGCTTTAGTGAGCAAGTGCCAGGTAACAAGTGCAATGTGTTACAGGTAACTTAAATGCAAAAACGACAAACAGTAACTTTCTTTCAAGCAAAGCAAGGAAATAAGTACAGTAAGCAATGCAGATATCACTAGGGATCCAGAGAAGCGCTGAGAAGCCGCGTTTTAGGTGGAATTAGCGTTCCAGGGAAATAACAAGCATACAAACAAAGCTAGATTCAGCAGGCCTGTATCTAGTCTATGCTACAGCAAACACAGTGTACCAATTTCAGTAAGATACAGTTCAAATATTCAGGCACTATAAACCTTTAACCAGAAATTCCCAGCTCAGAAGGGCAGAGTCCAGCCTCTCCTCCCACAAGAGTGCAGACCACGAACCTTCTTAATGTAAAATAACTGGCCTGAAGCCCAAGTGCTTAAACCAGAGCTAATACACTTTAAGAATAACAGACACTGAGCTCTCAATCAGCAGTTCCCAACTTAGAAGGATGAAAGCTACCTGTCCTGCCACCTCAGTGCATGCCACAAACCTTCCTAATGTAGAACAACTGGTCTGAAGCCCAAGTGCTTAATCCAAAAGACTTAGAATGATAGCTACACTTTAAACAAGTTACTACCAAGCAGTAATAAATACAACTGAATACTTTAAATAATGCCTGGATTAGTGTTCAAGTTATACAAACAAAGCTAGATTCAGCAGGCCTGGATCTAGTCTATGCTACAGCAAACAAGGTGTACCAATTTCAGTAAGAAGAAATTCAGATATGCATGCACTATAAGCCTTCAAACAGAAATTCCCAGCTCAGAAGGGCAGAGTCCAGCCTCTCCTCCCACAAGAGTGCAGACCACGAAACCCTCAATGTAAAATAACTAGCCTGAAGGCCCATGTGCTTAAACCAGAATTAATATACTTTTAGAATAACAGACACTGTGCCCTCAATCAGCAGTTCCCAACTTAGAAGGATGTAAGCTACCTGTTCTGGCACTACAGTGCAGACCACAAACCCTCTCAATGTATAACAACTGGTCTGAAGCCCAAGTGTTTAAACTAAAAGGCTTAGAATGAGTTACACCAAGCAGTAATAAATACAATTGAGAATGTTTAAGATGACGCAAAAGCAAAATAAAGTAGGAAGAAACACAAGTACAGTAAAAGCAGAAGATTTTTTTTTTTTTTTTTAGTACATAAACATAAAGAAATTGAAACACTCATTTTGGGAATGAAAAAAAAACACAACATTTATATGTAGCAAGGCTACATGCCTGAATGAAAATAAAGACAAAGGGCTGGATTCAATAAAGTGTAAAAGATGGGCTAAAACAGTGTGCACATTGCATCACAACACATACATGGCAGTGTGCTGTTTTGCATTCAGTAAGCTGCTCTACATGCCGTGTAGAGACATGCATACATATTAAACATCATGGCATGCTAATTGCAACATAACCAGCTGAACTGTATGCTAAGCAACCAATCCAAGATGAAAGAGCTATTCAACAAGCTATAACCAATTATATAGACTCAGTTCAGGTTTTGCCTGCTAATTCCAAAACCTACTGGAATACAGGCACAGAAAATATTCTACATGGAAGCAATGTTAAGGGTTGCTGTTGCTCTTATATATGTGTATGTGCAACAGGTTCAAGTCCATGCTGCTGCTGTTGCTAACAGACCTCTGCCAAGAAGGAGAAGGGTGCTTAGACCCCATTTAACTTTTCATGGTCTGCGTGAGGTAGAAATTGTAGAGTACTATAGAGTGGATAGAGACACACTACAGAAACTATGTAACATCTGGCATCCTGAAATGAGAGCATGCGAAAACCAAAGGGAACCAACAAACCAACACCGGTGAAGATTAAGGTATGTGTAGCACTTAGAGTATTAGCTATAGGAACCTTCCAGAGACCAATAGGGTATATGCTCAGGCTGTCACAGGCATCAGCATCAAGGGTCCTACATCAATTCCTCAATGCTATGCTACATATTCCTCTTACACCTGAGGACAAAGTTACAACTGTGCAGGATTTCTACTCTGTAGCACACTGCCCTGAAGTCTTGGGTGCCAAAGACTGCACAAACATTGAAATCAAAGCACCACCCGGGGGAACAGGGAAGGGTGTACATAAACAGAAAGGGCTTTCACTCCATTACTTGCCAGGTCATGTGTAAAGTTAAGGGAATCATACTAAATGTGTATTCTGGCAAACCAGGCAGTTACCACGATCCCAATATCTGGCATAACTTTCAACTGTATCAGGAGTTTTCTAAGGGGGATATCTCACAAGGTCATTTAATGGGGGATGCAGATTATGCACCTAATCTGTGGCTTATGATCCCCATCAAAAATGTACCACCAAAGAACGCTATAATGAGGCGCATGCTCAAACAAGAAATATCATAGAGTGTGTATTTGGCCAGCTGAAGTCATGGTTCCAATGCCTAGATATATCCTAAACTACAATCCCCCTATTTGTGCAGACATTTTCACTGTTTGTGCTATCCTTCACAATATTATCCTGAGAAAACAGCTTCAACAGGAACACCACAAGGAAGGGGCACACATCCTAGCACCTCTGACAAGGTCAACACAGTCGCATATAGGTGTGGAGTCAGAGGGGAACTACCAGCTGCTGTGGGTGTAGGTAGAAGTAGGCATGCACATTATGGCCTTGCACTGGCCAAGAGGCAATGGATAGCACACATGCTCACCACCTAAGTGGGTAAAGCTTTCATCCTATGCATATACATACAGCAACATTGATGCCAGTCAACTCTCACAACCTTTATTACCCATGTAATGACTGTGTACTGATAGCATCACACAAAGTCAGCCCCAAATTAAAATAAAAAAATCAATTGTTACTGCTGGACTATCAAGGTAAGTGTTGAACCAAGAATTGGAAAATAAATGGCTAAGAACACAAGTGAATGGCAGTACTGTTACTTGCTAGTGTACCTAAGTAGAAGATAGGTGAGTTTTACAGCAATGACATCAATATGTGACAGCACTGACTTATGTCAATAGATGTGCTCTCTATCAACATATAGGCCTCATGCATCAAAGATACGCACGATACAAAAACCTGTAAGAAAGCAGTACAATTTCCAAAAGAGCATCACAAACACACACATATATTAAGCACTCAGTTAGCTATGCACCCTGGGCATCAGACAAAAGGCTCATGTATCCCTGAATCCAAAAGACAGAATTAAGGATATGACATAATTATCATCATTTACACAGGGTGTTGTTTTGTGGTGTGTGAGGAGGGGGTAGGAGGCACAGGCTGACACAAAAGGTAGTGAGTGCATGTGAGTAAGAAAGGCAGAAATTTAGATAAATTAGCAAATGGCCACTAAGACAGAATGAGCTGTAAGTCTCATGAATGACCCATGTAACTGTTATTTATGGGCCAGATTAGTGAAGAGTATAGAAGGATTGTAACCTTCTTTGCTCCAAGAGGTGATGCCTTTGCTAATCAAGTGTGCAACGTAGAAAGCCTTCCTTGCCACAGTACACATATGGTGGTCAAAGTTAAGGGTGCAGTCTACTTGTGATCCCAGATCTCTTACCACTTTGTAGGTACATAGGATATTGCTGTTAATATCATAGTGTGAAGGGACATTGTTTTTACTGAAGAGAATGATGATGTATTACTTTGCATTCAGTTTAAGACCATGACTAACACACCAGTTGTTGGTCTGCATAAAACCCTCCTGAAGTATATTGACATCATTTGAGGATTCAGTAATTGCACCCAGTTTGCAGTCATCTGCAATTGGCCTTAACTTCTGAGAAGTATATACCAAGCAGTAGGGGGCCAAGCACTGACCCTTGTGGCACTCCTGTCGTGACAGGTCTGCTGGTTTATGTGGAGTCACCTACAATGATAGTGTGTGACTAGTTTGTGAGCTAGATGGCAACCCATCTTGTAACAAAGGGGTTTACATTCAGTTTGCTAAGTTTATTGGTAATGCCTGAGTGTGAGATTCTGTTAAAGGCCTTTGCCAAGTCGCTTTATGCTGTGTGCATAGATTTTCCCTCACCAATGGCCCTGTTCACATTTACAATGAAATCCACCAGGTTTAGCAGGCAGGATCTGCCCTTGAGGAAGCTGAATTCGGTCAGATCCAGGGTTTGGAGGTTGCCTATATCTTTATTTATGAGGTCTATGATGATACCTTCCATGGCCTTACAGATGAGGCTGGTCAGAGTTATAGGTCCATAATTCCCTGTGTCTGTTGCTAAGCCACCTTTGTGGAGGGAAATAACCATTGCTGTTCGCCATTCTGCAGTAACAAAGCCTGTGGTTGGGCTGTGATTGAATAGGGTACTTAATGTGATGCTTCTTCATATTTTAGTTTGTTTTGAAGACAGCCTGGGATGGTCCCACAGAGGCTGTGTTTTTTGCCTTAGACAAATGTTTAATGACCTGCTGTTTGGGTATGTACAGTGGGGGGAAAGTTGGGGCCAAGGTTCGTGATAAGTTTGAAGGGGATAAAGGAATGAAATTTTTGCCAAATCTGTCCACTAGTAGGATTGCTATCTCTGTGGGATCAACATGTGTGATACCGTTAGTTATTAGTTTGGCATATGCTTGGGTCCTACCTTTTAGGCTATGTAAGTAGCTGTAAAAGGCCTTATGGTTATCCTTGGCTGTGATTGCTAAGTTTTTTCTCAACGTTACCCTTACAGGATTTGGCATGTTGTCTTATTTGCCTATTGAGATTGAGAAGGGTGGTTTTCCACTGCTGGGGCCTAGGCTTAGTTTTCTTAGAAAGCAACTTTTTGCATTTGTTGTAAAGTTTGTTGATGCTGGATGTCCACCAGGGTGGCTTCTTTTTACTTGGGGGTCTGGCTTTGATTCTCTCTGGATCAGCCGAGTCTATAAACTTATACATGTGATTGTACAGGGCTTTAGTGTAAGCTTTGGTGTAGTTACCACTTCCAGCTGGGGTTGGGGCTTGGAATGCATTTATACCATCCCCTAGAAAGGTATAGTTTCCTTTGGTGAAGTTTTTTAGTCTGACTTCACCCTTTGTAAGTTCTGGTGTTCGTGCCAGTTTGAAGGTGATTGATTTGTGGTCAGAATTAACTAATGAGGGTTCGACAGTTGCGGTGGTGTATGTTAATGAGCACCAGATCTAGTATGTTAGGTTTGTTCCTCTTGTTGGGGTTTGAACAATTTCTTCCAGGGCATTTGAGTTAACAAAGTCAAGGAAATTTTGAGCTAGTGAGTTAGGGCTAGAGTAGGTTTGCCAGCTGGTGGGATAATTGAAATCCCCCATGACCAGAGTGTTTGGCAATATTTGGATTGACTCCAGTTTGGTTAAGTAGTCTTGTGTGCATCATGATTCATGGAGTGGGATCTATAACTAACTATGACTTGAAAGGGGGCCTTAAGCACAGTAATCTGAACTTGGAGTAACTCCATGGATTTGTCCAGTGAAATTATCTCTAATAGGAAGTGAAATTATCTCTAATATAGATAGAAACACCACCTCCTTAGGTTCTCCCATGTTCATTTTGCAGTCTCAAGGTATGGAAGGCAATGTAGACTTGCAAGGCTGGGGTATTCCTGAGGCCTTGAACCAGGTCTCTGTTACTGCACAGAGATCTACATCCTCCGGTGACCTAAGCGCTTCCAGGGTTTGTAGTTTTTGGTTTATGCTCCTAACGTTTAGCAGCATAACCCTTATTTTACTATGGTTGGCAATTTTCACATTGGCAATTTCGTTTATGAAACCTTGCCTAAAAAAGGCAGTATGGGGAAGGCAATTGCCTTTGCCAGCAGCCAAAGCCTAGTGATGCCAGATGCAAACCTTTTCTGGCAAAGCAGCAAGGTTTTTCGACCATGGCATTCCAGTAAAAATGAATTGATGAACCACATGCTGAAATAAAGGAACAAGTGTTTTACTAAATAAATAAAAGACTCAGTAAAAAATACAAACATTGGCGCTTTCGTAAGCCACATAGACCAAACTTCATCAGACAATACAATGATACAACAGTTAAGCTTATATAACACACCCACGCCCTTCAATTAATTAATCATGAAAAATCACTCAAATTGATAATAAACCATTGCATTTAAAGATGATAATAAAACATATAAATTCCAGGCTGACAGAAACTGGTTCCTCTTTGAATGTACATGCCAGTAACTATGCCAGTTACTGGAACCCATAATTTTGGTTTATACTGTGGTATCATTCTAGGTGAGGGTGATATGCTGCTCAAGGCTAGGGATATATCTGCCCGAGACACATACTCAGTGAGCTCTATTATGTCTCTCTTCATACAGTCCAGTGAGGTACATCTCAGGTTGTTCACTCCAACATGACCTAGAACTGAGTTATAATGGTACTTGTTGCCGAGAAACCTGAGTACGTGTGTGAAAAAACACTCTCCAAAGCCAAGAACACAGCATCCATGGGACCTGACAACATCCCAGGTTGCATTCTACACAAACTGCAGAACAAGCTGGCACCCCACCTAAGTAGCATGTTCAGTCATAGCCTCACCTCAGGCTTTGTGCCCACTGAATGGTGCACAGCAATGGTTATCCCACTCCACAAAAGGGGAGCAACCACAGACACGGGGAACTACCTCCCCATTAGCCTGATGAGCCTGGTCTGCAAAGCTATGGAGTGTATCATCATGGAACTTATAAACAATGACAATGGTAATCTCCAACTCTGGACCATACCCTGTTTGGGATGGTAAAAGGCAGATCATGTCTCCTAAACCTGATAAGACTTCTTTGAAGCGGCCACCAAAGCCTTAGATGAGGGTAAGGTGGTCCCCAAAACCTATCTAGATCTCACCAAGGCTTTTGACACCATCTCCCACTATGGAATTATAGATAAACTCACTAAACTAGGTATAAATCCCTATGTCATAAGATGGGTTGCCAATTGGCTCACTGATAGAACCCACACTGTGAAAGTAGCAGACTCCAAATCCAACTTTAGACCAGTGACAAGTGGAGTACCACAGGGTTCAGTCCTGGGTCCTCTCCTGTTTGGTATCTACTTTTCTGAAGTACAGGCTAACACAGAAGGTCTTTGGCTAATGAAGTTCGGAGATGATTGCAAACTAGGAGCCATAATTAAAACTCCTAATGATGTGGACATCCTACAAAAGGGCCTCACTGAGACAGATGCCTGGAGTCAAAGCCATGGCCTCAAGCTCAATGACAAAAAGTGCATTGTCATCCCTTTTGGTAAAAACTCTGTACCCATGAACTACCACATAGGTGGTAGTCTACGTAACACCGAAAGTGTGATAAGAGACCTTGAGACACAGGTGGACAGTAGTCTCTCCTTTGATAATCACATCGCCACAGTAGTCAGGAAATCTTTCAACATGGCACACCTCATCACAAAAGGTATCTCATCCAGGAAAAAAGAGGTCATTGTTCCCCTCTACTCGTCACTCATTAGATCCATTATAGAGTACAATGCCCCTTTTGGTATGTACCTCACAAGACATCTACAACAATTGGAAAGGCCACAGAAATACCTCACAAAGAGGAATACGGGCCTCAAACAGATGCCCTACACAGACCGCCTCAAAAAACTCCAGCTTTACTCATAGGTTCATAGGTTCATAGGTTCATACTAGGCTATCTGCCCGAGGGCATTTACAAGCCTAGCCCATAGTTTTGTGGCTTACGCCACACCCCTGTAGTATATCTACTATCTCCCATCCATTGGTCAAGATTTCTCTTGAACAAGGCCAGCGAGGTGCTCTGCCTCACATATATACGATTTTTTTCCACCACATAGGGAGTCTTTGGTGAGAATCTATCCCCCCCACCACATTAATAGCCGTGTGCTGTCGAGGTTTAAGTCTCTCGCCCTTGTGGCCCTGATGGATCTAGATTTTTTGAGGTGAAGCATATTCATCAAATCTGCATATCACCTATTCAGCGGTGATCTCTGCCTAGCATACAAAGCTATGTCAAACCCAGAGCTGTTGGACATGCTCCACTTAAAGAAATCCCAATCCCTCTGAGTTACATGCTCTAGGGACCCAAACCTCATTAGCACAATAAACAGAACATGCTGCAGGGATAGATTCCTGTCCCAGAGACTTCCCATATTCTGGAACAAACTACCTATCTATGTCAAACAAAGCTCCTCTAGCACTCTTCAAGAAAAATCTTGATGATTGGATGGGAGATAGGAAATTCACCCCTGGGATCACTTCTGTGGCTCTGCTCGACAGGGGCACAGGAAAATAATTTTCTTGGGTGGCAAAAGCCAGGGTACCATTTGGCTAGGCTTACATAGGCCCTAGGACCGATAGCCTAGTACCTACCTATGGACCTATGAATCTGATGAATCCTGGCACCAGACAGGCAGCTGACCATGACTTTCTCCTTATTTAACCTGGTTAGTGGACATCTGTGTGTCTCATTATGGAGTCTCCATTGACAAGAAAATTTGTTTTTTCAGTGTTACGCCTTAAGGGCTTGGTAGGTTAGACACTGGTGTTGCTATGTGTCTTGGGTGCTGTGGGAACTGTATTAGTTGTAGCAGTCTTTGTTTTGGAGGTCTGTAGTGTTTTGGTAAATATTTTGAGAGAACCTCCACATATGCTGATTTATGTGTTGGATGCATACTTGTGTTTGAGTAGTAGTACTATGTGCATGAGTAGTGGTGGGTGAGTTGACAACCTCTTCGGTGTTACTGTCTTGAGTGCAAGTGAGCAGTGATTCAAGATTCTTGGTGTAGATACATCTTTTGCACTCTGTACTAGAGTGAGTTATTAGTAGAGGGTTGTCAGTGTACATGAGGCATTTGCTACACTGCCTCAGGAGACCCAAGTCAACAAGGCTGGCAAGACAAACAAATGTAGTCCAACTGTCAATAATGCTAGGTTTGAAGAACTGTCATCACAAAGGGGGTGCTTTCAGGAATGAATTAGGAAGTGCTCTGTAGATGGATACTTCAGATGGGGTTTTTGACTGGTGATTTAATAAGTCACATCTCACTAGCAATACTTCATAGATCAGAGATGTGCTAAACATGACAACTACACTAATGTGCTACAGCTGTATCAAAGGAAAAAATTGCAGAAATTATCTGTCTGGCTATGGCGCACAATTGCTCAGCAGCGAGAGGTGCTGCACAATGCAGCAACAAGCAGAAACCCACCCAGATGTGGAGATTAAATACAAAAAGTTAAAAACTAAAAAAAAAAAAAAAAATTAAATTAAAAGCTCAAAATGACCAATGATGTGCTTACTCCAAGCCCCAGAACAATCACTCTTCAATAGACAGGTTCCAGGCAGCACACATCTCAAAATGGTGCAGAAGGGCCCCTTCCTATCAAAGATGGCTTGGAAAATGTGCTCAGACTACAACAGCCACTACAAACAGACCCAGATGCAGTAAACCTGTATTTGGACTATGCTACAGCTACTAGCTATACTAGTTTAGGTGGGAAACACTAAAAATCTTTTAAACAGCAGAAAAAAAACCAGCAAAGAGTCACTAAAGTGTATTTTAAACAGCAAACAAATCATTTATTTAAAATACTGTTTGGCAGGAAAACAGAACAAACAGAACAGATGCTTAGCAAACAATGAAAAGTAGCAACAATTACTTTGCAAACAGTGGAAATAGCAACAAAATACAATTTAACAGGCACAGTAAGGCAGACAATGCAGTGCAAATAGTGCAGTTTAGTTTATACCATTAAAATACAGTATTAAATAAGCAGGCCATAATAAAAAGTGCAGTAAACAGTATAATCAAGCAAAAAAAAAAAAAAAACAGGCATGTTTTTTGGGAAGCTCAGAAGCCTCTAATCATCTGGTATCTCAGCTCAGAGTTGGGGCTGGCAGCCCACCTCACTTCAGCTCAGTTCAAACAAGCAGAAACCTGTTCAAATGCAGGGCTTAAATACCAGAAGCTAGAAACTTAAAAACAATTAAAAAACCTCAAAATGACCAATGAAGGTACTTACTCTAAGCCCTGGCTTTTACTTCTGGGTGAAGCAAGATGGCGGTCATTTCTGCTGTGAGTACTGCAGCTAGTGTTTCTGTTTTCCTGTTGTTTCTTCTGCTTGGCCTTCTATTACTGATTCACAGTCTTCTTTTCATTTAACAACTTTATTTGCCTAAGACTTGATGTTGTTACCACTAAGGAGGATATTCTGCTGGAAGTTAAATCCTATGTGTCCACTTTGTATGGTGGTAAACCTCCTTCTGTGTAATGTTGGCCTATACCTGTGATGCCTGCTGTTTTTGGGGTAGCTCTTGATGCCCTATTACTTTGAAGTTCAGATGACTATTGTTTCTTTCAAGGTTGATACTGCCCCAGGGTTAGGTGGTCTTCTTACCATTTTTCCCACTCTTGCTCTCTGATGCTCAGTTGTCTGCACTGGTGCAATTGTTTAATGAGTTGTTTTCTCATGTTTTTCCCATCCTAGTTTATTAGGGATAGCCATTAATTTCCTTTGGAAAAAGGTTGACTGCAGGGTCTTGTCTAACTGGTGTCTGATTTTTCTTTGCAATACCAATTATAAATTGTTTTATAAGATCTTGCAATTATGTCTGCAGTCAAAGATGCAATATTTGATGGACCATTGGGTCTATGGTATTTCTGGTAGGCCTATGCAAGTTTTTTTTTTTTTTTTGCTTTTGTTGAAGTCTCTTGCCTCCTCTGTTCATGCTTTTGATTTGGCTCTGCTGCTGTCTTGTGACCTGATCAAAGTGTAAGACAATGTTAGTCATTCAGCCTTGTTAACCATCTTAAAGGCCTTTGGATTTAGTCATCTTTTTCTTCAATGTACTGCTTCCATTTATTCATCTTCTGTTATTGTTCCTGTGGTTATTGGCATGATGGGAGCTGAAGTTCCCATGAAGAGTGGTGTGCATCAAGGTTGTCCCATTAGCAGTTATTTTTTTTACTCTGGTGGTGAATGCTGTGTTTTTAAGGCAAGAATACACTTTTCCTTGTCTCCATTTTCTTTTTTTATATGCAGGAGTTTTGTTGCCTCATTCTCTGTCTTATGCAGATGATGTTACCATTGTTGCAGAGTGTTCTCCTGATCTTTTGCTTTATTTACAGTATTTTGCTTTTGTTTTTTTCCCTTAGTGGGCCTTGCTCTTAATTTTGATAAATCTTGTGGTTTTGGTACAACTCCCCATGTTGGAGATGATTCTTTTGCTAGCACTGTTAGCTCTATCTTGAGTGTGCCTTTTGGTTTTCCTTCTTATATATCTGAGGGTTGTGAAACGTTTCTTGGTAAAGCTGTTCAGTGCTTGCCTTTCTGGCATTCTTTTCCTTTGTCTTTCCAAAAAAAGGTTCATCTGTTAAATGGTGCCTTTTTGGGCACTTTAGGGTATGATTTTTCTATTTATTTAGACGGTCCTGGTCCACCCACGTTTTGTCTGAGGTCTTTCATTTTTGGGGGGAACTTTTTATACACTGGTTAGGAGGGATATTTTATATTCTTCTCCTGCTTCTGGTGGTGTTAGTTTATTGCTCCCTGTCCTTTTTTCATACACTTTGTTTCTTTTTTCTGTATTGGAGCATTTACACACTGCAGATCATTCTTTGCTTAGCACCTTGCTCCCTGCATTGTCTGTTCAGTTTTGGCAGACTTTGGCTGGGATGCTTGCATGGAGGCTGTCTTTACTGGAGCTGTGGGAAGTCCATTCTTTGCTGCTTGCTTGGCATGTTTCTTTAGACTCCCTGCCTTCCTCTAGGAAAGAATGTCATTCTTCTCTTTCAGCCTGTTTCTATGCAACTAATGGGTATCAACATTATTCCCCTTGGAGATTGTTAGGTTTGAGTCAGTGTAGGCAGAGTTTTGCTTTGTCTCCTCATTAGCATGATTTTTTGTGGTGTTGCTCTCTTGATAACCTGCCCGTTAGATCTTCTTATGTTTTTCACCCTGTGGGGTTGCAATTGTGTCCACATGATGGGTGTCAGGTTTTAGATACAACAGAGCATGTTTTTCTTCAGTGTCCCAGGATGGCTGTTATTTGGGAGGGTGTACACATCACTATTTAGTGTCACATCTGTTTCTTCTCACTATTGAGAAATGTTTGTATGGGGACTATGGTTGTGCTTGGATTCCAGCTGTTGCTAGGGCAGATTTCCTTTTGGTGTCAGCTTTATGTCTTCTTTGAGCTAATTATTGCAGTGAGGTATTTGCTGGGAAGACTGTTTCAGTCCCAGAGTTGTTGCAGCAGCTGTGAGTGTGCTTATGGCATAAAGGGTGGTGGGGGGGGGGGGGCTGAGGAATTTGCCCGCCGATGCTTATTTCTTCTTTTTTGCACAACAGTAGATTTACCTTTTTTGAGTATTGTGCTGCACTGGTGTTTTTAGCAGTGCTTATTGTGTTTTAGGTATATACCTCTCTTGTTTTGCTTTATGGAGTGTATTCCACCAGCGACTACACTCCTTTTTGTTGTGGGCTTCCCCAGTGTTTTACCCTACTTGCATACTTTTCTTTTTTTTTTTTTCACAGTATTACACGACTATTTGCATTTGATTTAGTGTTCCTTTCTTACTTTTATCTGTTTGGTTTCATTTGGGGTGTGTATTTGGATATTAGTAAGATTTTGCTCTTTGTTAGGTGTTAATGTCCTGTAGTACTGTTCGGTGTCTTGCTTCCTTTTTTTTATTTTCTACTTTTTGTCAGAATTTTTTCCAGACATTCCTTACTGTTTTCTTTCTCATTTTGAGCCATGTAGGATGTGTTATGCTTGCTGTGAGGGTTGTTTTCTTTAGTCCTTCTTTTTTGGCATAAGGATTGTGTTTTTATTAGGGTTTTCTGGTCCTACATAGCTGTTGTCTTTTCTTTGTCAGTTTTGCATGGTCTTTTACTTATTTTCTTTCTTTTCTTTTCCTGGTCAGTATGACTCCAAGCCCCAGACCAATCACACTTCACCAGATAGGTTCCAATCAGCCCACTTCTCTCACAAGGGTGCAGAACGGCCCCTTCCAATCAAATATGGCTTGGAAAATGTGCTCAGAATACAGCAGCCACTACAAACAGACCCAGATGCAGCAAACCTGTATCTGGACTATGCTGCCACTACTAGGTACACTAATTTAGGTGGAAAACACTAAAAACATATTTTAAACAGCAAAAAAAAAAAAAAACAGCAGTGACACATTAAAAATGTTTTAAACAGCAGAAAGACAGCAAGGAGACACTAATGAATGTTTTAAACAGCAAACAAATCAGTTATTTAAAATACTGCTTGGTGGGAAACATAACAGGTGCAACAGGCATATGGTTTTTGGGAAGCTCAGAAGCCTCTAATAATCTGGTATCTCAGCTCAGAGTTGTGGCTGGTAGCCCACCTCAACCCAAACAAGCAGAAACCTGCTCTAATACAGCACTTAAATACCAAAAGCTAAAAAAAAAAAAAAAAATCAATGAGGGTACCTACTCCAAGCCATAGGAAGTCCTTGCTTTTACTTCCAGGTGAAGGAAGATGGGGGTCATTTCTTTTGTGAGTACTGCAGCTAGTGTTTCTGTTTCTCCTGTTGTTTCTTCTACTTTGCTTTCTATTACTGATTCACAGTCTTCTTTACATTTAACATCTTTATCTGTCTCAAACTTCTTCACAGGCTTCAGCTGTGTTGTATACCTGTGGTAATTCATTTGTGCTTGATTGGGGTGATGAAATGGAGCTACGTAATGGTTCTTTGGTTTCTGCTGTTTCTGTTGTTTTGCCTCCCCCTATAGCTCTGGCAGCAATTTCTACTAATGCTATGTCTTCTGTTGCTTCTGCAGTTGTTTCTCACACCAAGTCTTATGCTGCTATGATGAAAATGGCAGTTTCTACTTCTGGAACTCAGCCTAGCTCTCTGAGGCAGTCCAGGATTGTTTCTAAGCCTTTGGCTCATCTTAAGTATGCTTCAAGTCAGCCTCTTTCACATAAGTTTATCTAGCATTCTATTTGTTATTGAATCCATTTTCTGTGTCTTTGTGTGCTATTATTCATTGGGGGAGGGTTGCTTTTGCTGCTGTTTATTCTGAAGAGCAAGAGGCTGCTTCTACTTTTGTTTCTCATTTTGCTGCATATCAATATCAACAGACTTGTAATGATTTTGTGTGTTTTTTTAAGTAGATTTTTCTTATAAGTGTAAACTTTAAACTTATTTTGTATTTTCATTCTATTTATGTTACAGAAGCACAAGTTAGGGAGTATTTACTTTCTTGGTGTGCTGATGTTTTTTTTCTTTTATTAAGAAATCTATTGATTCTGACGCTGGGGAGTTTAAAATGGGCATGTAAGGCCTGGGTGGCTTTGCAGTTTTTGGGGAAATGTAACAATCTTATCCCTTTTGGGGAGGAGGGTGTTTTTATTGCCATCAATGTCAAGGACTTTTTCAGTTGCATACCTCATGGTACGGGCTTGGATTGGTTTCCTGATTTTTTGTATACCGATTTTGGTATTGAACAGAGCCATATCAATACTTATACTCAGCTAATGGAAATAGTTTTTAAAAAACAATTATATATATTTTGAGGGCCACCACTTTAAACAACTTGAGGGTATAACAATGGGGTCGGCTTGCAGACCCCTTTTTGCTAATATAGTGATGGCCTG
Source organism: Protopterus annectens (assembly GCF_019279795.1). Taxonomy (NCBI): domain Eukaryota; kingdom Metazoa; phylum Chordata; order Ceratodontiformes; family Protopteridae; genus Protopterus; species Protopterus annectens. The sequence continues at coordinate 423,020,523 of NC_056727.1, read as the reverse complement.
GTGGGAGAAACATTTCCTTTTTTGTTCCCCCTTTTTTGAACAAATTTCTTTATACCTGCATTACCTTGATGACTTGTTTGTGGCATGGACAGGACCTCAGGAAGATATTCCTTATTTATAGATTATCTTAATCAAAGTACACATTTTCTTAAATTTACTTACATGGTGGAAGAAGAAAAGATTTCCTACTTGGATGTATTGATCACTAAAATAAGTGACGGACATATTAAGTCAACAATTTTTAGGAAGCCCACCTATTCCAACAATATGCTTCATTATTCTAGCAGTCATCCTATGCATGTTAAGCGGGGGATTATCAAGGGTCAGTTTGTTAGAGCTGCCTGGATGGTCTCCCAGTTTAATGACTTTTTGCTAGAATGTGAATTTATGAGTAATATGTTCCTTGATAGGGGGTATCCCATCAGTTTAATATACAATATTAAACAGGAGGTTATTAATAAATGAAGCAATGGTTTTTATGTCCCAATATTGGGAAGTCCTGTTTGATTGCAAATAGGCAAATTTTCTTACCCTTTAGGACTAACAACCATTATATAAATGATGGAGAGGATATAGTTACTAATGGCAAATATTTAGAAGGTACTGGAAATTCTCAGGAGATTATATGTCCTTTTGTCTGTACATATTCTAGCAATAGTTTCCTTGTGCAGGATATTGTTAGGAAAAACTGGGCTGTTTTTATGCGGGAACAGGCTATGTTGGATACTTTTGGAGACCATCCCAATTTTGTATTTCAGAAAGGTATGAACTTCAAGAGCTTACTAGAAAAGCCCCTTGTCATTGAGGCTAAGGGGAGTATGGCACCATGTGGTATGTGCCACCAATGTAAGCATATCCTGAGAACATCAAGTGCTAGAATTAGTGGTGAAAAAATCTTGGTTCAAGGAAAATACAATTGCCGTAGTTATGCAGTAGTTTATGCTGCAGTTTGTTCCCAGTGTCCAGCTTTTTATATTGGGAAGACCCAACGTAAACTTGCACAATGTATATATGAACATTTTTATGAAATTCAACAGCAAGATGTAAAAAATGCATTGTATAGACACTTAAGGTTGTTTCCAGATCATAATTTCAAATTTTTCATAATTCAAGAAGTGAAGTGTGAAGCTGGGGGGGGGGCTTGGAAACTGCATCTTGAGGAGAAAGAAGCCTGGTGGCAAGTTTTTTAAATGCTTATTCTCCACCAGGACTCAATGATGCAATATCCATTTCCAGTAAGCTTAAATTAAAAGTCTTTGATAGATGAACAGAAATTACTTATTTAAATGTATATAATAATAAGGTTTTAGTATATACACTGGTGTGTATATATTTTATATATATTTTTTGTAATGTATTTTTAGAAGGTATTTTATTTATATTCCATTTCTTAATTTGTTTTATATGTTATTGTCTTCAAATATGACTGTATAGAATACATTTCCTTGATGTTTCCTAGTATATTAGAGAAGGTTTTCTATTTTAGGGCTGTGTCTGTTTAAAATATTTAATTGATTGTAATGGATTTTTTAATTGTTTAATTTACTTAATTTGTTGGGTATAAAAGTTTAATGTTGTATGGTGCACTTTATCTGAAGAAGTCTGATGATGCTCACCAGACAAAAGTGCTTACTAGTGGTGAATAAAGATTTGTTTTGGTGCTATTTTCTTGGTTTCCAGCCCTGAGTATCGTTTTTCTAGACTGTTTTGGTGGTATCATTCATTTTTTTCCTGGCTTTGCATGTCCTTGATTCTGGTGTTTCCCCTTTGCGTGGTCAGAGAGGCATTTTGAGGTATGCAGGTCAGCCTAAGTTCTACTTTTTTGTGGTGATGTTTTTCACTTGGTGTCTGACTGTCCTGCTAGGAAATGCACTCATTGTGATTTCACAGCTCATTTTGTGAGCGCTTGTCCACAGTGGTGCCATTTATGTTCTCATTCTCATGTCGATTCTATTTGTCCTGCTATACCTTCTGTGTCACTTGTTTGCACTGACTCTTCTCAGACTTTATTTCTGATGTTTCTGTTTCTATTTCTGCTGCTCCTGTGGAATTTTCCCCAGTGCAGACTGTTGTCTGTCTCCCTTGTCCTCCCACCCTTTTTCTGTCTCTATTCCTACTTCTCCTTGTCCTGTTTCTGTTGGTTCTCACTCTACTGTTCCTCTTTCTCCTGTTGTGTTTGTTGTCCCTACTGGTGCTGATATGTTAGCGTCTAATAGGAAATTACTTGGTACATCTGATATATCTTCTCTTGGTGATGGTATTCCTTCTAAAAATAGTGCTAGTTGTGAATCTGCTTTGTGTACTGATATGGATGATTCTCAGCAGTGGACCTCAGCTTCTAGGTGCAGACATCTTAGAAACACGTGACAAAGGAGAGGTCCTGAAGGGGTTTCTCATCCTGGTACTGATGGTTAATTTGTCTTTGACTTTTTGTAATATTAATGGTATGATGTCATTGCCCTGGCATACTGTTTTTCCATTGGATGTGGGTAGGCTTTCCTCTGTTCACTGCCCCCACTGGGAAACTTTATGGAATGATGGGGTAGTTTGGACTTTAGGGACAAATCATAGGTCTGGTATTGGCTTGTTGTATCATAAATCTGTTGTGGTTGTTAGAGATGTTATTCATGTTTTGCCTGTTATGGGTTTGGTGGTGGATTTGTTGCGTAGGCATTCTTTTGTACATTTAGTGATTGTTTATGCTTTTATTCCAGTGTCTGAGTGTTGCTTATTATTTCAACTTTTGTAACCTTATTTTTTTAATTGACTGTCCTATTCTTTTTTTTTTTTTTTGTGACTTTAATTGTGATGTATTACCAGGGTGTTCTAGGGTCAGACAGGACTCTAGTGTTCGTTGTTGTAAGGACATTTTATGTTTGGCCTCTCTTACTGTATGTAGTCCTCCTGCCTTTATTTACTTTCATGGGGCTGCTCGCACCCAAATTGATTACTGTTTTTCTTCTCCTACCTTTGAATTGGTTTCTTCTTCCTTGTCTTTTGAGCCTTTTACTGATCATCACTCTTTGTCCTTTTCCTTTGAAGTTTCTTCTGCATTGTGTAAGGGTAGGGGTCTTTCTCATTTTACTACCCCTTTGACTTTTATTTCTGCCTGACAAGAGGTCATTACTGACTTATGGATCATTTTACTCTCTTGCCTTTTTATTCTTCTCTTTCTTCTTGGTGGTTGGCCTTTAAAGATACATTTGTTTCCTGTTATTCTGGGTTTGCCTGCTATTATTATTCCCTTTTTAGGGTTCTTCCAACTCCCTTTATGCTGCTTCCCCGTGTGCTGGCCAATCATGCACGTGCCAATGCCCTTCAGCACCTCCATGAGTTGCATTTCCATAACCTTGCTAGGCTGAGAGTGGTTCTTTGGAACTTAGCTGATTCTTTAAGAGGTAGTGGTGAGGAGTTTCTCCATTATGTTGGTAAATGTACTCTTAAAAAAGAGACCTTTGTTGACAGTTTGTTGTCCTCTTCAGATGATGTTGTTACCACTAAGGTGAATATTCTACTGGAAGTTAATTCCTATTTGCCCACTTTGTATGGTAGTAAATGTCCTTCTGTGGAATGTGGGCCTATACCTGTGATGCCTGCTGTTTTTAGGGTGGCTCTTGATATCCTATTACTTTGTTTGAAGTTCGGATGAATATTGCTTCTTTCAAGTTGATACTGCCCCTGGGTTAGATGGTCTTTCTTATCATCTTTACCACTCTCTCTCTGATCTTCAGTTGTCTGTACTGGTGCAGTTGTTAATGAGTGGTTTTCTCATGTTTTTTTGCATCCTGGTTTGTTATGGATAACCCTTAAGTTTCTTTGGAAAAAGGGTGACTGCAGGGTCTTGTCTAATTGGTGTTTGGTTTCTCTTTGCAATACCAATTATAAATTGTTTTGTAAGATCTTACAATTAAATCTGCAGTCAAAAATGCAATATTTTGGATCCTTTGGTCTATGGTATTTCTGGTAGGCCTATGCAAGATATTTTTTTTACTTTTGTTGAAGTCTCTTGCCTCCTTTCTTCATGCTTTTGATTCTACTCTGCTGCTCTCTTGTGACCTGATCAAACCACTTGACAATGTTCATTACTCAGCCTTGTTGGCCATCTTATATATTTTGGATTTGGTCCTCTTTTTCTTCAATGTACTGTTTCTATTTATTCAGCTTCTGTTATTGTTCCTGTGGTTAATGGCATGATGAGAGCTGAAGTTCCCATGAAGAGTGGTGTGCATCAAGGTTCTCCACTGAACAGTTATTTTTTTTACTCTGGTGGTGGGTGCTGCATTTTTTTAAGACAATAACACACTTTTCCTTGTCTCCTTTTATGTTCAGGAGTTTTGTTGCCTCATTCTCTGTCGTATGCAGATGATGCTACCATTGTTGCAGAGTGTCCTCCTGTTCTTTTGCTTTATTTGCAGTATTTTGCTTGTGTTTTTTCCTTAGTGGGCCTTGCTCTTAATTTTGATAAATACTGTTGTTTTGGTACAATGCCGCGGTGGTACGGCGGTAGCGTTGTTACCTCACAGCAAGAGGTTCTTCCATGCGATGCTTGGCTGGGCTTGGGAGTGCCTTCTGTCTGGAGTTTGCATGTCCTCCCCACGGTTGGGTAACGTTCGAAAGACATGCGTGCGTAAATGGGCGTGCCTTCATTGAAGGTTGGACGTCAAGCTGGCACCTCCGCATTTCATAAAAATCTACTGCCAATCATTAGCAGACCGGAGTTCCACTGTGGTGACCCCTTACCGGGAAAAAGTCGAAAGACATTGTTGTTTTGGTACACTTCCCCATGTTGGGGATGTTTCTTTTGCTAGCACTTGTATCTCTATCTTGGGTGTGCCTTTTGGTTTTCCCTCTTATATATCTGAGTGTTGTGAAACCCTTCTTGATAAAGCTGTTCAGTGCTTGCCTTTCTGGTATTCTTTTCCTTTGTCTTTCCAAAAAAAAAAGATTCATTTGTTAAATGGTGCATTTTTGGGCACTTTAGGGTATGATTTTTCTATTTATGTACATGTTCCTGGTCCAACTGCCTTTTTTCTGAAGTCTTTCATTTTTTGGGGGGGCACTTCATATACACCAGTTAGGATGGATATTTTATATTCTTCTCCTGCGTCTGGTGGTGTTAGTTTATTGCATCCTGTCCTTTTTTTGTACACTTTGTTACTTTTTCCTGTATTGCAGCATTTACAGGCTGCAGATCATTCTTTGATTAGCCACATGCTCCCAACATTGTCTGTTCAGTTATTGTAGACTTGTTTGGCTGAGATGCATGCACGGAGGCTCCCTTCATTGGAGCTGCAGGAAGTCCAGTCTTTGCTGCTTGCTTGGCATGTGTCTTTAGACTCTCTGCCTTCATCTAGGAAAGAATGGTATTCTTCTCTCTCAGCCTGTTTCTCAGCAATTAATTGGTATCAACATTAATGCCCTGGGAGATTGTTAGGTTTGAGTCGGTGAAGGCAGCGTTATGCTTTGTGTACTCATTGGCATAATTTTTTGTATTGTTGCTCTCTTGATAAGCTGCCCATTAGATCTTCTTATGTTTTTCACCCTGTGGTGTTGCAATTGTGTCCACATAATGGGTGTCAGGTTTTAGACACAACAGAGCATGTTTTTTTTCAGTGTCCCAGGGTGGCTGTTTTTTGGGAGGGTGTACAGCCCACTATTTAGTGCCACATGCATTTCCTCTCACTATTGAGAAATGTTTGTATGAGGACTATGGTTGTGTCTAGCTTCCAGCTGTTGCTAGGGCAGGTTTCCTTTTGGTGTCAGCTTTATATCATCTTTGGGCTGCCTATTGTAGTGAGGCACTTGCTGGGAAGATTGGTTCACTCCCAGATTTGTTGCAGCAGTTGCGAATGTGGTTATGGCATAAAGGGTGGGGGGCTGAGTAATTTGACCACTGATACTTATTTCTTCTTTTTTGCATAACAGTAGATTTTGAGTAGTGTGTTGCACTTGTGTTTTTATCAGTGCTTATTGTGTTTTAGGTGTATATCTCTCTTCTTTTGCTTTATGGAGTGTATTCCACCAGCTACTGGATCCCTTTTTGTTATGGGCTCCCACAGTATTTTACCCCACTTGCGCCTTTTCTTTTTTTGTTCTCTATTCACAGTTTTACAGGACTATTTGTATTTGATTTAGCGTTCCTTTCTTACTTTTATCTGTTTGGTTTCTTTGGGGTGTGTTTTTGAATATTGCTCTTTGTTAGGTTTCAATGTCCTGTAGTACTGTTTGGTTTGTTGTTTCCTTTTTTTATTTTCTTCTTTTTGTCAGACTTTTTTCCAGACATTTTTTACTGTTTTCTTTCTCATTTTGAGCCATGTAGGATGTGCTATGCTTGTTGTTAGAGTTGGTTTCCTTAGTCCTTCTTTTTGGACTGTGTTATTATTAGGGTTTTCTGGTCCTGCATAGCTGTTGTCTCTTTCTTTGTCAGTTTTCCAAGCTCTTTTGCTTATTTTCTTTCTTTTCTTTTCCTGGTCGGTATGACTCCAAACCCCAGACCAATCACACTTCACCAGATAGGTTCCAATCAGCACACTTCTCCCACAAGGGTGCAGAAGGGCCCCTTGCAATCAAAGATGGCTTGGAAAATGTGCTCAGAATACAGCAGCCACTACAAACAGACCCAGAAGCAGCAGACCTGTATCTGGACTATGCTGCCACTACTAGCTTCACTAATTTAGGTGGGGAACGCTAAAATAAGTTTTAAACAGCAGAAAGATAGCATGCAGATACTAAAGAATGTTTTAACTGCAAACAGATCAGTTATTTAAAACACTGTTTGGCGGGAGAACAGAACAAACAGAACAGATGCTTTGCAAACAGTGAAAAGTAGCCACTCACTCTCAGATGTGTCTCTGTAATTAATGAGCATGTCTGGCAACCACTTTCTCCGTGGCAGGAATGTAAAAACACCTATGTAGGTTATGTATTATATATTTTGCATTTATTTGAATCCCACATTCTACTAATTACTTTTATCGATGTATAAAGCCAACAAAAAAATATGACAGGTCATAAAATGTATATGCCCCAGTACATGTCTGAAAAGTTAAGTCATCTAACAGGTACACCAGCATACAACCCATAAACTAATATAAACTGTCACATTACCCTTTTTAATTCATAAACTGCCTTCATCTCTTAACATTGCTTAAACACAGTTGGAATGGTTGTGCGGGTTTTTGCACAGAGCGTTAAAGATGAAATCTTGAATTGATAGGAAAACACTTTGACTGCTGCTGTTTGACCTGTATGGACATGGCAGGAACAAGAAAGTAAGATCCCCAGTTTAGGGCTCAAGGATGGGTTGAAGAGGAGTCCAGGATATTCATTGGACTCCTTCTAAATCACCACAGACATAGGCTATAGCATGGGGACTATACCAGGCCTCAGTATAAATCAGAGGCTTGGAATATTCTTGCCAAAAATGCTGTGTACATTGCAACTGGCATTCCATGCACTGGAGAACAATGCAGGTACCATTTCAATGACCTGAAAAGGTAAGAGCAGATACAACTCAACCAGTGGCTGGATGCATTTAGGACTGTTGTCATCCCACAGTTGTGTAAGTATACAGACAAAGATACCTTAAATTATACTGAAAGGTGGAGATAGACAAGACTGGTATGCATAATGCTCTTCCCTTTGTCTATCCTCTGTATTTTACAGCTGCCCAGGAGATTGCAGCAAACAGGGAAGCCCATGCTGAATGTTTAGAAAGACTAAGAAGCATGGGGTATACATGCATCACAAAATAATTATTATTGTATTAAAAGTATCATTCCTCTATACGTTAGTTGCAAAGTAAGCATGCATATCTTAACTGAAAAATCAAGCGTACATACTTCATTCTGTAGCTCAAGGTAATTGTAGGAGTCAATTGTAATAGTGTGTTCAGATGTTAGGGGTTCAACTCCAACAGGTAACAAATATATTTTAAAATCATTTTAAAATATTAAAGATTAATTAAAAAAATGGCCTTAATGCCATGTTCTTAACTTAATCTGTATTATTTGAAAAAAAAGCATATGTGCAATATATGCATATTGCAAGGATTACTTGGAAAAATTATCAGCCTTAGTTTGTAGTTTTTAAAAAATATAATTAATTTAAGAGTAAAATTATATTCATATTGCACTAATTTATTGTGGCTTATGATGGTTCTAATTATCTTTTTTTTGTTTGTTTCTTACCCCAAACCTTATATCTCTTTTTTATTTTTATATGTGTGCTCACAACATTCTGATGTCATCAGTTTCTGTCAACTGACAAAATCATTTCCAGAAGAGGGAGGTAGGACAACCAGTACATCTTAGCCTGCCACCCCTCCAATGGCTGCTGCACTGATGCCAAGCTCATCTGGGATGTAATCTGGCAGTATTGCCTCTGCAGCCCTTGCACTAATTGGGCCCTTAGCATCGGGAAGTGTTACCCCAGTAGTTGGTGCAATGTTACCCTCCAGGAGTATTATTGGAGTTGGTGATTTTCTCACCCACCAGGGGATGCCAGGCATGATGCGTGAGGTTGTCGAAAGTACCACTGGTTTATGCCTTAGCCGGACGGAGAAGATGCTTGTTGGAATGCTGAGAAAAAAAATGTCAAGCACTCCAGCAGCAAGCTAAGGAAGAGGAAAGTGATGACAGTTCTGGGGGTGAGGACTATATTCTCGCTGTCCCCATGCTTGATGGGCATGGGTCTCTCATGTCCCCTCCCTATCCCCAATCATCATGTCCCCCACCCTTTTGTGTCCCTTACCATCCTGTCTCTGTCTTTTGTCCTGTGTGTCTGCACCCACTTCATCATCTACCTGACTTACCTGATATACCTACAGCCCTTAGCCAACACTTCACTCTTACTGAAATAAAAAAAAAAAAAATGGGCACCTTTCCCACAAAAAAAAAAAAAATCCAATTGGCTATACAACGTAGTTGCGTTGTTGTCACCCATCTTTGTTGAGGAGACGGTTCAAATTTAGACGTATTCTATACATGTTCATTTTACACTGTTAAAGAAGTGGATAGGTATGGTTCTTTCCTAATTTCCTCTTGAAAATTCCTATATTGCTTCCCCTTTGTTCTTCTCCTTGCTTGCCCCCATTTTATCACTTTCCTATCTACCCCATTTTCACACCTTTATTCTGGCCAAAAAATAGAATTACATAGCACACACATAAATAATACATCCCTAATAAAGGCCTTCTCTTTTTGTATTCTGCATTTGCAGGGGTTTGGCATCGTGCACTAATGTCGGACAACGGTGAATGGCTCTTCATGTCCTACAGCATAGTGCTGTTATCTCTGCACAATGTTACTCAGTTAAAGCAGAGAAATGGCACTAATATTTATTTAGATTGATGAATATAGAAAAGTACCAATCCATATTTGTACTGTTGACATAATTCAGTTGACTGATGTTGACTTTTATACAGTATTTCACTGTAGTCATTCCCTCTTACATTTGCAAAAAATAACACATTTAATTATTTAATGCTATCCTGAATACACATGTAAAAAATTAATAAACGCAAAGATAAGTGCAGCTAAGGCAGAAATGAAAAATACTGATAAGAAAAAACACTGTCTCTTAAATGTCACCACAGATTTCACCACAGCACCAGGCGAAGAAGTAAAATGTACTTCACAGATAAAGATTCTAGTTGTCTACTGATGTACTATGTTCTTCATCTGTAAATATGTTGCAAGTAATTGCTATGTACATTGTTAATCGCTATGTAATCCAATGTAACTACTGTCTGTTTATTTTAACTGTGGAGCTTTTCTTCCCGGGCCTCCACTGAAAATGGGCCTACGTCCAGTCGGACAATCCCGGTCAACAAATATAAATAAATAAATAAATAAACACCTGTTTATTAAACGGTTAAGCCCTTTCATTCAAATAGAACTTCATTAGAACTAAGTTAAATCAAAATTTTCATGCATTTTATTTCATCATTGATTAAGCTAAATCAATTAAAAACACCTAATTAACTTGATAAATAATTATACTAAAGTGTTAAAGAGACACAAGCACATAAAACATGTTCAGCTAAACATATGTAAATATAAATATTGTTGAAGTAGATTGTCACTTAAAAAACATTTAAATATATAAAATATAATCCATCTTAATGGACTTAGACCTGAGAAGTCTTTATGAAATATATGAGTAAATAAATATAACAAATCTGCACTTAGATTTCCCCCATGGAAATTAATTAAAAAATGTATTTGAAAATAATTCGGAAAGAAAAATACTGCTGGCACATTTTTAACACAGGGAGCTTTAGAAATACATTTTCAGCACAAGCATCTGTAGAATTCAGTTTGATATTCAAATAACATATAATTCTTTATTAAATTCCATCTAGTTTGCTGGAATATGTTACACATCCACTGTCCTACTTCTCATGGCATAGCTGGCAATACCTCACATCATCACAGCCTACACAGTCATTTCATACAGGTTTCATAAAAATACACTGCTAATGTCATCAGCTATACAGTATTGTCTGTCTCTATAATAGCAAGACTTGTGCTGTGGAGCTTGTGTTAAGTAATTGTTCTGTAGATAGGTAGCGGTTATGGTTGCACTGGGGTCAAATTGTGAGTATGTGTTTGCTTTCAGTTAGTTCACATTTGATAGACCATTAGAACAGTATGTGAGTGACTCCTACTACCTTCTTCTTTTCACCAGACATTGCTGATATCATCAGCTATAAAGTATTGTTTGACACAGTAATAGCTGGAATTGTGCTGTGACATTTACATTAAGTACTATGTTCTGTAGATAGACAGAGGTTCTAGTTTCACTGTGGTCAGCTTTGTGTGTGTGTGTGTGTGTCTGTGTGTGTGTGTCTGTGTGTGTGTGTGTGTGTGTGTGTGTGTGTGTGTCTGTGTGTGTGTGTCTGTGTGTGTGTGTGTGTGTGTGTGTGTGTGTGTGTGTGCAGTTAGTTCATTTTCAAGGAACCATTTTAGAACAACATGTGAGACACTCTTACTGCCATCTTCTTCTTACTGCTGTCATCAGCTATAAAGTGTTGTCTGACACTTTAAAAGCTAGACTTGTTCTGTGACACTTGCATTAAGTATTGTGTTCTGTAGATATCTAGGTAGGGGTTCAAGTCTCACTGCTATCAATGGGTGTGTGTGTCCATTCAAAAATAAGTATGACAGCAGCTTTTGAAGACTGAGTAGTCCACAGCGCCACCTCACCACCTCTCTGACATCTTCTTGCCTGTATAAAGTGCACTCTTAACATTGTCAGACTTGTGCTGTGGTAGTAACATTAAGTATTGTGTTGTCCAGCTTCTGTAACTATATATTTATGGGTTCTAATCTGACAACTCCTCAACCTCCTCAGTGTTTATACATTTTCATAATATTTCATTAGACATTTATCATGATGATGCTATCATACTCCGTAAAGTGCAACATGACAGACAAGCATAGGTTCATAGGTTCATAGATGTGTACTAGGCTAATGGCCTGGGGGCCTTTCAAAACCTAGCCCATAGGAGTACCCATCATGCATGCCACCCAACCTTAGTTCCTAGTCTAATGAAAGTAAAAGCTCTGGAGATCTCTGATCTCTGGGGTGAATTTTCCCATCCATCCACTCATCAAGATTTCTCTTGAAGAGGGCCAGTGAGTGAGTGCTTGACATGCATGGGCCAAGTATTGGTGTGCATGGTTTTGTGATCTCCCCTCCAGCCCCCTCCAGCATGTTGTTTTTGTGAGGTATTGGTCTCTGTTGATCTCTGGAGCATGTGGTGTGGTTTCTGGGGGAACTTTATTTCTAACATTGCTGAGATTCAGTATATGCAGCGGTTCAGACATGGCTAGCAAAGATTGCCTCTGATATGAGACAGGTGATACAGAGAATAGTTGGAGTTTTTAAGTCTGAAGTCTTATAGAGGTTCCTTCCGTAACAGCTTCATAAGAGGTGTAGCTGAGAAGTCCTGACTAGAATTGAAGTGGGATGATACTATGTATATTGTTGGTGTAGTAAGGTAGTGGGGTTTTCACATGTGTCGAAGTTATGTGTCAATCATTCAAGTGACACTCGCATCATCATTCAGACATCACATGTGTGTACCACCATCATTATCATTATACCACCCACATCAATATAAATTCATACTGATTACATATATAATCATATGTACCATACACATGTTAAGCTGTCTTATACACATACATATCACAAAATGATTCGTGATTAAAACATTGGAATTTTGTGTATCATAATTATTTGTGTTATTGAATTAATTTGCAATGAGGTTGCTATTTTGATTCCAAGGATTAGGGGTGTGGTCCCCATTTGTATTGGTATTTGTAAACGCTATCCCCATTTTGACTCATACTAAATGCTCTGCACCATTATCATGCTGACTCATTTGTTTCCTGTCCTTTTAGATGTATTAGGTAGGCAGATTTGTCCTAAGGTCAATGGGTCCCTTTAGATTGTAGGGCTAAGTTTGAATCTTGCATCATTCAATCTGTTATCATGCAAGTTGCAAGTTTGAATCAATCAATCTTAGAGTTGTGGGTTATTAATTGATCTTTAACTGGCATTTGGAGTAGAGGATTAAGACTGTGAACTGTAGCTCGTGTGGTATGGGTTTGATTCCCTTAACCTTCATTTGCCTACTGTTATAGACAGTTAGAGGTTGGTATAATGGTTAAGCTGTTTACTTCACAGACAGATGATACAGGGTTTGATTCTTACCTTTCAAGGTGGAACTGGCTAGGCTTAAAATGGCCCAAAAAGAAGGTAGCCTAGTACTTACCTATGAGTGTACAATGCCTGGAGTGCTTCAAATATAGGTTACACCCAGCAGCTTGCAACAGCGGACCTTTGTCACAGCAAGCATTACTGCAACTGAGCTGCTAAAATATGAAAAAAGTGATTTCCATCATGTGTCTACATTAGTGATGAAATCATTCTATGTTATTATAAACATGCAGTACATCATCTATCCAAAAAAAGTTGTTGTATTGTATTTGGCATTCATCAGACCTATCACTGAGTACAATGTCCCCTTTTGTATGTATGTATGTGTATGTAACAAGACATATTGACTGACTGGGGAGCCCCACAGAAGTTTCTCACTAAAAAAGACAGTTATATCAAAACATGTCCTGCTGGGACTGCCCTTGTTGTCCTCCTTGTATTCTGTCTCCTACAGATAGCTGAAGGGAGATCTATTCCTGGCATACAAGACATTGTCATACACCACTGTGATTGAGCTGGTGCATATCCACAAAACAAACGGCACCAGAATCACCTGTCCCAAACCTTATGACTGACAATTGAACAGGGAAGACAAAATTAATCCCTGGTTTGGTGCCTATGTCTCTAATGGACACAAGCAGCCTGTAAATGGTTCATTTTCCAGGTCCCTGCTTATAAATGGTTCACCTACCAAGCTCTTGCTTACACTTATCAAGGGTACCAGAACTTGTCAGAGATTTGGAATGCATGACTAGGCTTAAAAAGACCCCTGTGGTTGTTAGCCTACTAAACACCTATGAACCTATGAACCTAAAATCATATAGGCATATGTTGTGCAATGGATGTAATTACATGATATTGGTAGAGTTGTATGACTGCGTGAACAATACTAGTGTGTGGCACGTGATGCATAACCAAGGATGTATTTGGAGGTGTTGTCACAAATCATCTAGTAAAATAATTTTAAATGTTAAGAGAAATATACAACTAAGCACAGAGATGTTTATGGATGTCAGCAGCCATACTTAACAGGACAAAACAGACAATCTGCTAGATGACAGTTTGTCTCGCACTTTACCCCTCCACATTGCCACTGATCATCAGCCAAAGTATACAAGCAAACATTACTCAGTTTATCTTCTCAGGAGAATAGCTTATCTGTGCACTGTCTAAGGATAAAAACCCAGGATCAATGGTACCTGATAACATCCCAGGTTGCCTATAATGTGACTTACAACCTGACCTAGCAGACACAGTTTGATCCTTACTTAAACACAGCCTCCAGACAGCCTATTTTCTTGCAGAAGGGTTTACAGAAACAGTCATTCATCTGAACAATAGCAGGGACCACTGTCTGATGCAGGGTCTTACAGATCTGTAATCCTGACTATCCTCATCTGTGAGGCAGACCAATGACTTATCTTGGCCCTTATTAAAAAGGACACAGGTAATATCCTAACTGTGTACCAAACCCATGCTTGATTTATTAAGGCTACATCATGTCTGCTAAATCTGGTTGACATCTTCAAGAAGGTCAACAAGGCCATGCATGAGTTAAAGAGTGTCATCCTGCATAACTTGATCTGGCCAAGGCATTTGCCACAAATCCACACTTCGGTATTACAGAGAAACTGTCTCAAGTGGGTGTAAATACATACATAACCAAGTGGTTAGTCAAGCAGATCACACACAGGACACATAATGTCGTAGTGTGTGAAGTCTCCTCTACATAGAGTTTGTTGACCAGGTGTGTACCTCAGGGTTCTGTACTAGGTCCTTTCCTGTTCAGTATTTAAGTCTCAGAAGTCAAGACAAACTTAGGCACCATTTGTCTAACCACCTTTGTGGACAACTGCAAATTGCAGACAACCATTACATCAAATAATGCTATTAATATACTGCAGAAGGTATTAATACACAGAAATAATTGTTGCCAGAGCCATGTCGACACACTATATGATCAAAAAACATGATTATTTCCTTTTGAATGCAAATACACAAGATAATTACAATATAGAAAGCACACCCCTATGAGAAGACAAAGTGTTACATGGCTTGGGTACTCAAGCAGATATTAAGCTGAATTTCCATGAGCATGTGACCACTGTGGTGACAAATCCCTTGTATGTAGCACATATCCTGAGTATGGGCAGGCCATCCACATCAAAGCACATTATAGTCCCACTGGTCTCAGCTCTCACCAAACAAATAATTTGAGTACAATGCACCTTTTTGCATGTACCTAACCACTCATCTTCCAGGGATCATTTACTCAAGTATATCACTTTTGCCACAGTGTGCTTCGAGACATCTTTTTTATCATGCAGAAGCATTCTTTGTGATGCCTAACCATTAGGAGATCAAAGTGCAAACTTCCCTTCAAGGTAGTATAACAAATGCATACGTGATATGTCTTGCTGTCATGTACCCAGTAAATACAGAGCTCAATAACAATTATGATGGCATGGGTTACATTCATGCAAGTGTGGGTTGTGGCATATATGTGTCATGCAGACCTCTCAACTAACAAGGATTGTTCCTAATTTAAAATATATGTGCTACACTGTCCCTCTTATCACCTCCCAAAAGTGGTCATTTTTGGGCAAGGTATGTTGATTTCCCTTATAGATTACTGACAAATCATTAAAGTGGTACAAGCGTGTGCATGCTGAAACATGTTAATAAGTCACAATCACATATTTTATGTCAATGACACAGATTAATGGTGGTATTATTCTGATATTGTCAATGATTGTGTGTGCTTCTGTCCATGAGCCTGTTGCCATGTGTCCCAATTTTTTTAGACCTATGCTGAAATCACATTCATATTTACGAAACTCTTTTGCCACATCTTCAGAATATGCACGTACCTCCTGTTGTATATAGCATCCTTGCTAAATGTCCTCTCCAGTGATCATGTCAGGTTGCTTATATCACAATCATCTCCATTGATATGTGACCTTGTCTGAGAGTCACATAATGTACAGATAAGTGTGTGATGATATGAATATACCCACACAGGAGGTGCAATTAGCAGTATGTACTGTATTATCTACATATATGATTACTGCTCATGCTACCACTATGTTATCTTTGTGGTGTATGTACATTGACATACCCTTATCTGGTGTACATTATCATGTTTCACTTGTTACCCATTTGTTATTCCTAACATTCCTCTCTGTGGCCTTTTTTAATACACACACTTCCTCAGACTACTGTCTTTATTATGCAGTCTATGTACTCTTGATGTTCATCACCCCAACCTTTTATTTCAGTATGGCAGAATCATGTTTCTGTTGTACTTTTCACTGCGTATACTTCCCTATTATGTGTTGTAATGCATTTATTGTCTTAAATTAAACCCTGGTAGTCATTGTGGCTGCCCTCACAATCCCTCAGAAGTAGTTTGCTCATAGGTAAACATGTCTGCATGTCTGAATGTGTTTGTGCTGCTTTATATGGTTTCCTGTCTAGCAACACTACTGCTGGCCATGAAATCCTGCTTGTATCTGCGTAAGCATGGTGCACGGCTTACATATTTAATTAGCAATACTGCTGATTATGCAAACATGTCAACTCCATGTAGTCTGTGCGCTAAGCCTACATGGAGTTTATTGAAACCCTGGGATTATTTTACCATCTACTGTCAATGATTTTAAACTGTGTGTCATTATCACAAAACTAACCAGACAAACTTTTATAATTTGAAGCAAGACTAAGAAACAAAGTTTTGTTGTTGAAGATAACCTCCTTAGTATACATAATACAAACTTATACAGTTTTTATATAAAAATAGTGCTATTTTTACATGTTATTTTGTTGATGATATTATGCTAAGTTAATTTCTCTTTTATGTCTTCCTGTCCACTTAGTAAACATACTGCAGCTCTTAAAAGTATTAACCCCATTTCAATTTTAATTTTAAAATCTGCAACATCAGTGTCAAGAATGCCATTCATTGGTGATCCTTCTGTACATTTTGAATTTCCACCATAATTACATACATCCACTCATCCTGTTAAAAAATGGATATAATGCCCCTATTATGTCACTAAACAGATATGCCAGGACTTTAGTCTTTCTCTGTATTTCATATTATTCATTTCACTGTTTTAAATTACAAAACAGCATTGCATCATTTCAGTTTTCTTTATTTCAGTATTTGTGTTTATATTTGAAAAATGAGCAAACTACTTATTATACACCACAATAAAAAGTCCACAGGGGCACATGTTTGTGCCTATGTTTACTTCAAACCTTCCTGAGGACTTGAAATATAATAACACAATTAAATACGACAACTCTGTAAACAGTGAGGATCAAACAAGAGTATTGGGAACCAGTATCATGATTTCCCATGATTCTTCCATGTTTTCCACATCCATATCTTTTGGACCACTTTTTTCTTTTTATTTCTTGTGAAGGTAAGAAGGGGCAACCTTTGTCAAAACAGACTATTACCAAATAATTGTCTAAGGCTATTACTTTTTTGTTAAAATCACCATAGCAAATCTGTTCCAGGGAAAGTCAATGCCCTCTCTACCAGGGCTTGGCTTCATCTGTGGCTTTTTGGAAGAGGTCAGATTTTAGAAATATTTTAGAAATTCCTACTTGGTCCACTGTACATACATTCACAAAGCACCATAAGTTTGATTCCTTCTCTTGGCCCATATCAGGCTTTGCTAGAACCATTCTCCAGGGTTTCCAGGACCCTTCTGCTTCCACCTCCTTAATATAGTTAGGTAAGGTAAACTACCCATATAGCTACATCTACTGCAGCAGTGATCAATATGAAGAACATAGTACAACTGTGTATGTTACTTCTGCGGTGGTGCAGCGGTAGCGTTGTTGCCTCACAGCATGAGGTTTTCTCGTTCGATTCTCGGCTTGGGTCGGGAGTGCCTTCTGTGTGGAGTCTGCATGTGCTCCCCGCGGTCGAGTGGGTGTTTGAAAGACATGCATTGAATGGTATTACTATTGGTATTAGTATTGTATTTCTTACACTTATTTCACTGAACTGCACTTCTGAAATGCTTATAATTGTGCTATACAGTTGATCTACTATATTTTTGCACTGTTATAAAGCTTTTTTTTATTGTTTCACTGTATTTATGTACTGTTTTAAACTGTTTTAACATTACTTAACTGTAAACTGCTTTTTTGTACTGAGAGTTGTATTTTCTGTTTGTGATTGCTCTGTCTGAACCTTTATGTGCATTTTTGTCTGTTAAAAGCATTCTCTAGTCTGTTCCTTGATCTGTTTAAAACTTTCATTTAGTGGCTACAGCTAGGAACTGTAATTTTTTCCCACCCATCCACCCTCCCTAATGTTGTGTGTTTTTATACTTGGTGGCTTTGCAGTTGCCCACCCATACTGTATATTTGATCTGTGACACTCCTCCCAGTCTAGTGTCATTAGTTCACTCAATCTAATAGAGAACATTTGTGAAGGCCAACCCACTCAGATTCCTAACGTTGAATTAACTTCTTTTCCAGCTTTCTCCATTTCCACTTTACTGGAAAAAAAAAATTCTAAGCTTGCTTCCCCCCTTTCCTGTGGCAGGTCAGATATGGATTTGCTGTGTCCAGGACTGTTTGTGAGCTCCTAAGCCCCCCCACTCAACTGGGGTTAAACTATTCCTGGCGCCATAAAGTCTGTTTTTCAAAACTTCCCTTGCAGCCAGCTTTTTAGTTTTAGCACTCATCTGTTTCTTTGATCTCAGCACTTGTTCAGAACTCATTGTAAGCACTAAATAAGTTACAAATTACTACAGCACTCAACTTTCCTCACTTGTCTAGATGAAAACAGTTTTTAGTACTTAATAAATAAGCACCTATTCAGGCATGTCTAAAGGTCAGCTCCCGGTGTTTTCTCCTGTCTACCTGATGAATCTGGGCATCTTGAGACAATGCAGCAATTGCCACATGTACACAACCCTCTCCTTCTACCACCCAACACTATGACCTGTGAGAGATGCACTTATATAGCCAAACTGGAAGCAAAGCTCTCTTTACCAAAGACAGGCCTAGACAGTCAAGAGGAGAAGGTAAACACTCGCACCACACCACACTCATCACATAGTCCCTCAAAACCTACACCACCAAAACACACACACAGAACCACAAAACACACACCTACATTCATGGAGGCTCTCTGTACTAATCTGCCCAAACAACAGAGACCTCCAAAGCAGAAATGCAAGCAACCTCCACCCCCAAACACAATCCAAATGACACATAGTCCACATACTCAGTGTGCCACTCAACTTCAGCCCATAAGGCATAACGTACCCAACACTCTAGTCATAGGGGACTCTATAGTCAGGCACACTGATGTTCCACTCACCAGGCTAAACAAGGAAAAAGTTACGGTCAGCTGCCTGTCAGGTGCCAGGATCCGCCACATAACGCACACACTCAGGTCATTCCACAACAAGTACAAATATGACTCTGTCATTGTCCATGTTGGTGTGAATGACCTGAGACGTACCTCCCTGGACTACATGAAAAGAGACATGGAGGAGCTCTTTGATCTTGTAGCCCAGGCCGGTATGACCCTAGCCCTGAGTAGCATCCTGCCATCACCCAGAATGACACCACAGTACAAGGACAAAATGATTGACTTTAACAATTGGCTAAGCTTCTGGTGTCATTCTAAGGGAATCCAGTACCTGTCTGCCTTGGATGACATGATCGACAGACCACGCTGCTTTGCCAGAGATGGCCTGCACCTGTCGCCCTTGGGATTCTGGATACTGGCAAAGGCTCTTGCCACCCCTATAGTGCCTTTTTAGGCAAGGTTCAAATGACAAATTCACCACCGTAACAGGTACAAGCAAGCAAAATCTGAGGGTAATGCTACTCAATGCTAAAAGTCTAAACCTCAAAATGCACTCACTCGAGGCACTCCTTAAAATGGAGAACATTGACATCTGTGCAGTGACAGAGACCTGGTTCAAAGCTCCAGAGAGCACCCCTGCATTACCAGGCTATAATTCATACCACACCTTCGGCCACCAAACCCGGACCGAAACACTAAAGGTGGAGGCGTGTCCATATTCATTAAGGATATCCACACCTCCAAGCTAGTTGCTCAGCATAATGCATCCAAGATTATCCAAGTTCAACTAACTCTGGGCAAAACCACAATCCAGATTGTAGCTTGCTACAGACCCCCCACCATGCCCCAGGATTCCCACTCCTCTTTTCTTTATACACTGGAAAATATTAAGGTACAACCCAACACTCTAATAATGGGTGATTTCAACTACCCTACCATTAACTGGGAAAACTACTCATGCACCAACTCTTTTGCTCAACGTTTTCTGGAAATCATCAGTTCCAACACTTTGGATCAACTTATCCACACCCCCACCAGAGGCAGCAATATCTTAGTCCTGGTAATCACCAACATGGGTGACCGGTGTTCCACACCAGAGGTCAGCTCCTCATTGGTCAGATCCGACCACAAGCTAATCACCCTAGACATCCACATCCTGCTCCCACCCCCCATTAGGAAAACAACCGTAAAAAAATTCTCCAAAGCCAACTTCACGCTTCTTAAGACAGAAGTGGCAAACTTCATGACCCCCATGCAGATGGACAATAGAGGTACGACTGCTGAATCCTACACAAATGCACTTTATAAGCACTTACACGAGTGCATGGATTGTGCTATCCCTAACAGAACCAAGATGCTATCCTCCAAAAAAAGGAAGCCAATCTGGTGGCCTTCTGCCATAAACAAACTCTACAAGAGAAGAAAGAAACTGTTGCAAAAAAGACTAAAATCCCACGATTGGAGGAACTCCCTGGTCAGCCTCAGTAAGAAGCTGAGATCCCTCATAAAATCCTCCAAAGCTAGTTATGAAAACAAAATTGCCACTGATTCTAAAGACAACCACAAAGCATTCTATACCTATATTAAAAATCTCAATGACAACACTCAGATCTGCTCTGAGTTACAGCACAATGACACTAAATATACAGAACCAACTGATATTGCCAACATCCTGGCAGATAGGTTCAGTGTTAACTTTACCCCCCTCTCACGCCCTAAAGGGCCCATCTTTATACCAGAAGAATGCAAAGTTCCTGTAATCACGGCTGCACAGGTAAAAACTTCACTCTCCAAAGCCAATAACACAGCATCCATGGGACCTGACAACATCCCAGGCTGCCTTCTACATGAACTACAGAATGAACTGGCACCCACCTAAGTACCATGTTCAATCATAGCCTCACCTCAGGCTTTGTGCCCATTGAATGGTGCACCGTGACAGTTATCCCACTCCACAAAGGTAGGGCCACAACAGACCCTGGGAACTACCGCCCCATTAGCCTGATCAGCCTCGTCTGCAAGGCCATAGAACGTATCATCATGGAACTCATAAACAAAGACATTGGAGATCTCCAAACCCTGGACCCCACACAGTTTGGGTTTGTAAAAGGCAGATCATGTCTCCTAAACCTGATAGACTTCTTTGAAGTAGTTACCAAGGCCATGGATGAGGGTAAGGTGGTTCATACAGCCTATCTAGATCTTGCCAAGGCATTCAACACCATCCCTCACTCTGGAATTATAGATAAACTCACTAAACTAGGTATAAATCCCTATGTCACAAGATGGGTTGCCAACTGGCTTACTGAAAGAACCCACACTGTGAAAGTAGCAGACTCCAAATCAGACTTCAGACCAGTGACAAGTGGAGTACCACAGGGTTCAGTCCTGGGTCCTCTCCTGTTTGGTATCTACTTCTCTGAAGTACAGGCTAACACAGAAGGTCTTTGGCTAACTAAATTCACAGATGACTGCAAACTAGGAGCCATAATTGAAACTCCTAACAATGTGGACATCCTACAAAAGGGCCTCACTGAGACAGATGCCTGGTGTCAAAGACATGGTCTCAAGCTCAATGCCAAAATGTGCATTGTCATCCCCTTTGGTAAAAATTCTGTACCCATGAACTACCACATAGGTGGTAGTCTACTTAACACTGAAAGTGTGATAAGAGACCTTGGGACACAGGTGGACAGTAGTCTCTCCTTTGATAATCACATCGACAAAGTGGTCAGGAAATCCTTCTACATGGCACACCTCATCACAAAAGGTTTCTCATCCAGAAAAAAAGAGGTCATTGTTCCCCTCTACTCATCACTCATTAGACCCATTATAGAATACAATGCCTCTTTTGGTATGTACCTCACAAGACATCTACAACAACTGGAAAGACCGCAAAAATACCTCACAAAGAGGATTACTGGCCTCAAACAGATGCCTTACGCAGACCGTCTCAAAAAACTCCAGCTTTACTCCGTCACATATCGCCTACTCAGAGGCGATCTCTGTCTAACATACAAAGCTATGTCAAACCCACAGCTCTTGGACATGCTCCACTTAAAGAAATCCCAATCCCTCTGAGCTACCTGCTCTAGGGACCTAAACCTTGTCACCAAAATAAACAGAACATGCTGGAGGGATAGATTCCTGTCCCAGAGACTTCCCATACTCTGGAACAGACTACCTATCTATGTCAAACAGAGCTCCTCATTTGCACTCTTCAAGAAAAATCTTGATGATTGGATGGGTAATAGGAAATTCACCCCGGGGATCACTTCTGTGGTTCTGCTTGACAGGGGCACAGGAAAATAATTTTCTTGGGTGGCGAAAGCCAGGGTACATTTTTGGCTAGGCTTGTATAGGCCCTAGGGCCAATAGCCTAGTGCCTACCTATGAACCTATGAACCTATGGGTGTGCCTTTGTTGAAGGTTGGGCATCGGGCTAGCAACTCGACACCATAAAAAAAACAACTGCCAATCATTAGCGGACCGGAGTTCCGCTGTGGTGACCCCTAACCAGGAAAAACCGAAAGGCAAAGAAAGAAAGAAGTACAACTGTGTAAGATGAACTTACCAGAACAGTAGATGTTTGAATGATCACCGTTGTAATAGCCACTCCCTCCCTCCACCCCCTTGTTTTTTGGTGTGATTGTTATAACAGAGCATAGGCATTCATGTTTTGTTGTTCCTACCATAGTCCTTTCAGGATTTAGCCTCCCTCTTTCTGCTAGCAGGAAAGCTCAAATGAGCTCCACTCCAAAACTTGTCTTTTAGTCAGTGAGTTCTAGCTGCTTGACAGTTTGGGCACTTGGAAGGTGCCCTAAGGCTTTTGAAGCTAGTTTTGAAAATGATAAAGTATGGTTTTCTACATTAATTGCAAATTATTTAAAATACATTGTCTTTCTAATGTTTGTGTTGCCATCACAAATCTACTTCTTGTGCTGAATAATATAATTAATATATACAGAAACAGCCAAAATATTGTAAAAAATGTGTATGCCAGTAGCAGCTAATGGTATCACAGCAGCGGTTCATAGGTGTGCACTAGGATAATAATGACTAGAGAAGTCGTACTCATGGTCATCATATTATTTATAACACTTGATTATTGTCTTAGGTTGGAAATGTACACATAAAAGCCTGAAAAGGGGTATTCATCATTGATCCACTAGTGTGGGGCTTCTATTAGAGCTTACTATATACTCTGTTCATTCATACTCTGACTACACATTTAATCCTATTTAAAATCACAAGAGAGCCTGACCTATTCTAGTGGTCAGTGGGTGCACGGCAGAAGAACTAACTCTGAAATGGACACTGACCCATCACAGGCTGCACACATTGACTCACAGGAAACCTAAGCTCCCAGAAAAATTCTATACAGACACAAGGCAGGCATGTAGACTCCACACAGAAAGTATATAAGCTGAGAATAGGACTGGATAACCAATAACTGTGTAGAGTGGCAATGATAACTGCTGTACCTATTCGTCTGCAAGATCCTCCATTGTAGCTCACCAGAGTCTACTTTATATGACAATAAAGCACACATGAATGCTCAGTGAATGGTGCGGGAAAAAACTTGACTTTATTCAGATAAAACATGCCTTATAATATTCCATTTTTCATAACAATAGTAAACACTTCTAAATATTTCCATAGTTATGATCTATGGATCTTCCATCCACTTAAGGAGTGATGTCACCTATATCAAATGACTTCCATAATTTTTGGGAGTATCAATGTCAAACTTTCTTTTAGTTGTTTGGTTTATATATTACTTTTCCCCTTACCATATTGTCCTATGTGTAGTACTTTAGCTTTATTCCAACACAGAGGGAAATATTGGGCCAGATTCCACAAGACTTGCGCTCAGTATAACTGACTTAATCCATTGTAAGGCATATATATAAAGCAGGCTTACACTGGGGGCCAGATTCCAAAAATAATTGTTCTTGGGGTAAGTGACTTAAAACAAGTCTTTTGGAATATTGCCCCTGGTGTAAAACCTGCTTTATAGATAGGGCTTACACCTTAGTAAGCCATTTGCACTGGGAACAAGTCTTGGAATAGGACCAGGTTTACACAGGAGAAAGTCACTTACACTGAAAGTGCTATGACTTTGTGGACAGGCTAAACAGAGGCAACAGGAAAATCATTACAAAAACACAATTTCTATTATTCAGTTAAGGATATTGTATCAGAACTTTATGATTTAGTTATTTTCAATTTTAGACAGTTATTGCTATTTTATATAAAATGATTGCAAGATACAGTCTTATTTAGACAGTAAAGCCAAGTCTTATCCAGATGTATTTGGTAAAGAGAACTATTGCACTCAGCCAATGCTAGCTATTTGCTGATGTTTAAATAGCACCTCAGTTGCTGGCTTTAGCAGACTTATTTGTTTGATATATTGCTTTGCAATAGTTGTATATTTATGAAGCACTGTTATGACCTTGGAATACTTCTAGCCAAATTTGAATGTGTAGAGCTATTTTAGTAAATGCATTTTACTCCAATTTTGCTTTAGTAAATCTGAACATTTGAAACAAATTAACTGAAGGCTTGACATAATTTTTGTATATCATTGGATTTCCTTTCCTTTCCTTGCAGAGGGAGAATCTACCCAAAATATATTTAAGAATCATGGAATGAGATAAAGACATTGCTGAGGACATGAAAGCCTTATATAACTAGTTATTTTGTATAGTTTTATCTACCTTCTAGAAATGATATATCACTGTACTTCTGTATCGGATCTGTGCATATTAGTTAAAGGATACCTTTATTGTTTCCTGATCGAATAAATAATGGTGGCATTCATAAATCCATTACACAACATGAAAACCTGCTGGCATGTCATGAAAATAGGAAAATGACAGCCTGTAATCCAGAAACAATGTGCTTCTGGGCAGTGCCATGTAATACAATCCAGCACTGGCTTTAACAATGTGGGAACTCAACAGTGATTGGAATATGCAGATATTTCTAATTACTTATGCTCGACTTTAATATAACCAGAGGTTATATTAGATGAGGACTCAGCTGAATGCAAAGAAAAGAAATCTTGTTAGATTATTTTAATAATTTTATTAATTTTTTCCCTAAAGATGTTTGGTTAATATTTGCACTATCAGCAATACGACTTTCCATGTTACTGGCATATATTTGGTTTGTCACAGCTAACATTGTTTACAGAATTAATATTAATAGGGACAGAAATAAGCAGGCACATTC
Organism: Protopterus annectens; assembly: GCF_019279795.1. Lineage (NCBI taxonomy): Eukaryota > Metazoa > Chordata > Ceratodontiformes > Protopteridae > Protopterus > Protopterus annectens. Next base: position 422,995,211 of record NC_056727.1, on the reverse strand, counting down.
AGTAAAAAAAAAGAAGTGAAAGAAAAAAATTACATAATGACTACATTTTGGAGAGTCTGTCTCATTAGAATACTAGTATTTGATCTGTCATATCTCTCAGAGTTGCAAGGGAAAGCTGAGTTTAACATTCAGAACAAATGCTGTACTTATACAAAAAACAAAACAAAAAGAAAAAAAATGAAAGTACTGAGTGTTATCATACATAATGATCGCTGTGGTTTAGAGGACAAAGCTGACTATAGCACTGATAGCCTATGATTGTTTCAAGGTCTGCCATTGGAGGAACTGATTATTGTAGGAGAACAAGAGGCTGAGGTAGCTTGATTCTGTCAGTGTGGAAGGGGAGGAGTGCATTCCTGGTACCATACTCTCTATTCATGCTTCTCAGCAAATACTCGATAGCCGATGGAGGCATTTGCCTCAAGAGGACTATGATAGGTCTTGCATCATTTTCAGAGGTGAATACCAGTCCTGTATAATGCTCATTTCTTCACTGGCAACACCATAGGATTCACTAGTCATGTGCAGTGAAAGGGGTAGAGTTAAATTAATAAAAAAAAAAAATGAAACAAATAAAAAGTAAAGTCACCCACATGGATGATGACATTACTTTTCTCTTATTTGACTTTTTCTCTGATGAGAACAAATGGGTTACAGGACTGCCAATCCTGGGGAAGAGTGAATGGGTTAGTATAGTATCTAGGTAGAAAACTGAATGTCTGAAGAGCCTGTAGGTACAAATATGGTTAAAATACATTTTTATAAATGCATTACATTAGGGATGTTGTTGTTGTTTGTCTTTTCGGCTTTTCCCGGTTAGGGGTCACTACAGCGGAACTCTGGTCCGCTAATGATTGGCAGAAGATTTTATAATGCATTACATTAGGGATAATGGTGCCAAATTCTGAAGTTGGTGGAGACTTTTATTGAGCTGTAATTTTCTAACTGAATGACAAACAACACTTTGAAAGGAAGGCACAAATAGTTAATTAGTGAGCTGTGCATGCTGTGCTAAGCAGCAACATGCCTTTGTGCAAGCCTAACTTATCAACTCAACCATTTCCTGTAGTAACTTAATATAACTTATGGGTAGAGTATTTAATTTACAGTTCTAAAACAATAAAAGATGGAGTCTTCAAATTACTGTAACTGTACTGAGTGGGTACAGAACTTTATGCAAAGCTGCTCCTTCATTCGCTGCAGTCACAAATTGTGAATGGACCATTTTAAATTGTTGTGTAATATGCTAAACCACATGCTGAATCAGTGACATGACACATCAGTTAGCACACATCTATTTGATGCTATAAGATATGCAGGTTGTGGGTTCTCTTCCCACTCCAGGCATATGGATTAATTGCCAATAATGACTCTACAGTGTAGCAAAAGGGTGGTATGCTGTCCTTCAGATGTGACATAAATGGAGGCCCCATCTGCCTGACTTTGGAAATAGCTCAGATGGATGCAAAAAGATCCCAATATACATATTGAAAAGAGTAGCAGAAGTCCCCTTATTCCCTTTCCAAATGTCCCCTAGTAATACAAATACTAGTTTTGTTTTTTCCTGAAACAAGGTCACTAGCCTATTTGGACTAACCAGGAAAACAAAGACTAACCAGGAAAACAAAGGATAAATAATATAATTAGGAGGTCATTCAAGGCCTGTGAATGGACATGTGGTTTATGGAAAAGGCAAGAACTGCTTCACTATATAAGAATAAGGAACCACATGGGGATCCTAAGAACAACTGGCATATATAGGAAGTCATGATATTTGAAAAAAAAAAAATAACAGATAAAGATTAAGAGAATCTTTTCAGAAAACATTAAAGCGGACTGGAGACAACAAGGTTATAGATAGGCTATACACACTGTCATAACCTGTCTGAATTTTTGTAAGGAAACTTCAGAGGTTATGGGTCTCACCTTTGAGGTGCACATGTTGTTTGTGGAATTCTTATTTGTATTCATCATAGTGGATCACAATCTACTTATAACTAAACTTTTATGGTTGGGTATAAGCCCACCACTCATCAAACAAATTAGAAACTGAATCTGTAATAGAATGGTAAAATTAGCATTTAAATAAAAAAGGACCATGGGTCAGGAAGAGAAGTGGATACTCTATGGATTATTAAGAAGTCAAGTAATTTGTTGTATACTGTACCTGCATGACATTGAAGTTCTTAGTCAATTCTTGTGCACCCAGTATGCTGGCAACATCAAGCTAGGGTAATGTCTTACAAGAAAACAAGTGCATGAGAAACCGGAAGAGTATATAAGGCATGTCTCTCTGTGTGTAAAGATAATACATTAGCAGCAATCCTTTGTGAAATATAATTTATTCAGTTTGGGTGAATAATGATTGATTTATGAAGGTAAAGGAATACACTGAGTTATGAACATAATGCCATAAGATTTATGGTTACCCACCATAACAAAATAAGAGTTATGCTACTAAATGCTAGGAGCTTAAACCAAAAGCTGCACACCCTGGAAACACTTCTATCATTGGATGATGTAGATGTTTGTGGAGTCATGGAAACCTGGTTCAAGTGAGTACCCTTGGGCTTGGAGGGCTACAATGCCTTCCACACCTTCAGACTGCAAAACAAACACATGAGAACCAAAGGAGGCGGTGTTTCTATCTATATTAGTGATAAGTTCACCTCCCAACTAGTTAGACTGGACAACTCCAGGGAGTTACTCCATTTTCAGATTACGGTGGGCAAGACCCCCATTCAAGTCATTGCTAATTATACATCCCACTTCATGGATCATGATGAACATTAGGCCTACTTGAGCAAACTGGAGTCAATCCAAATATTGCCAAACACTCTTGTCATGGGGGATTTCAATTATTCCACCATCAGCTGGAAAACCTACTCTAGCCCTAACTCACTAGCACAAAAGTTCCTTGACTTTGTTAACTCAAATGCCCTGGAACAAAGTGTTCAATCCCCAACAAGAGGAACAGACATACGACATCTGGTCTTCACTAACATGACAAACAGATGCACCAGCGTCAGACCCTCATTAGTTGAATCAGACCACAAATCAGTCGCTTTTGAACTGGCACTAACACCAGAACTCACAAAGGGAGAAGTCAGACTAAAAAACTTCACCAAAGTAAAGTATACCCTCCTAGGGGAAGGTATAAATTAGTTCCAAGCCCCACCCCCAACTGGAAGGGGTAACTACAGCAAAGCTTACACTAAAGAAACCTTGGGCTTAATATCTATAAGTCTGCAATTTTGGCAGGGGCGGCTCGTGGCATAGGGCTGCTGGACTGCAGCCCCCTCAAAAATAAAAAAAGAAAGAAAGAAAAATGAAAAATAAAAAAAATTATTTTTTCAAAATTATGGGACTTCGCGATGCAAGCGACCCCGAGTCCGACTATGTCCGCCCGTCCCCATAGGGGGGACAAAGGGAGATGTCTGTGCACTTTTACAGTGCACAGACTCGACAGAGCATTAGGGATCCCGGGATGGAGCATTGGGATCTCGCGGGTCTTACTGGAGTGTTTGTGTATGGTGCTTGTGCTCTGTGTGTGTGTGTGTGTGTGTGAAAATGCCCCAGGTGCTTATGGTGGTGTGGTAGGGAATGCCTCAGGCTTGAACCCTGTACCCTGTATGCATGTGTTAAAGACTTGAGTTCCCTACCCACCACCATTTGTAAAAAAATTTCAGATTTTTTGCCTCATATTCGATCTGATCTGTTCCTCATAATATCTGTGGTTTGTAAATGTTGCAGTGCTTGATATTTGATGGTGTAGTAGTAGCATTGTTGCCTCACAGCTGCAGGTTCTTGGGTTTGATTCTTGGCTGGGGTTCCTTCTTTGTGGGGTCTGTATCTTCTCCCTGTGTTTGTGTGGGTTTGCTTTTGTGTCCTCCCATGTTACAAAGACATGTCTGCATTATTTCTTCCTGGGCCTCTGTTGAAAATTGTTTATTTGTTCCAAGTCAGACTGTCCTGATTAAAAAATGTTAAATAAAATTGACAGGCATTTGAATTTCAGACTTAAGGGTTTCTGAATGTTTAATTCCTTGCGTATTTGATGGTGCAGTGGTAGTATTGTTGCCTCACAGCTATAGGTTTTCTGGTTTGATTCTTGGTTGGGGTGGCTTCTGTGTGAGTCTGCATCTCCTCCATGTGTTTGTGTGGATTTGCTCTGGTGCCCTGCCATTTTACAAAGACGTGTCTGCAGTTTTAATCCTTCTGAAAATTGGTTTTGTTCTGTCCAAATTGACAGGCATTTGAATTTCAGACTTCAGGTTTCTGAATGTTTAATTCCTTGCATAATTGATGTTTCTGGTTTGATTCTTGGTTGGAGTCTGCATCTCCTGCCTGTGTTTGTGTGGATTTGCTCTGGTGCCCTGCCATTTTACAAAGATGTGTCTGCAGTTTTAATCTGCTGAAAATTGTTTTGTTCTGTCCAAATTGACAGGCATTTGAATTTCAGACTTCAGGTTTCTGAATGTTTAATTCCTTGTATAATTGATGGTGCAGTGATAGTATTGTTACCTCACAACTATAGGTTTTCTGGTTTGATTCTTGGTTGGGGTGGCTTCTGTCTGCATCTCCTCCCTGTATTTGTGTGGATTTGCTCTGGTGCCCTGCCATTTTACAAATTGTTTTGTTCTGTTAAAATTGACAGGCATTTGAATTTCAGACTTCAGGTTTCTGAATGTTTAATTCCTTGCAGATTTGATGGTGCAGTGGTAGTATTGTTGCCTCACAGCTGTAGGTTTTCTGGTTTGATTCTTGGTTGGGGTGGTTTCTGTGTGGAGTCTGCATCGTGTTTGTGTGGATTTCCTCTGGTGCCCTGCCATTTTACAAAGACGTGTCTGCAGTATTAATTCCTCGTCTCTGCTGAAAATTGTTTTGTTCTGTCCAGATTTGATGGTGCAGTGGTAGTATTGTTGCCTCACAGCTATAGGTTTTCTGGTTTGATTCTTGGTTGGGGTGGTTTCTGTGTGGAGTCTGCATCTCCTTCCTGTGTTTGTGTGGATTTCCTCTGGTGCCCTGCCATTTGTATTAATCCCTGCTCTCTGCTGAAAATTGTTTTTGTTCTGTCCGCAGTAAAATTGACCGGCATTTGAATTTCAAACTTCATGTTCTTCAGAATACATAGTAGCACAACCTTTTTTTCTAGCAATTTTCTAAGTTTATAAGATGAATATTTTAAATTTGTCCCTATTTTTGGGACGGTATTCCCGCATTATTGGCTTTTGTGCTAAGGTTGACAGCTATGGCAAGAACTGAATTCACTGAATATGGACTGTAGAATTGTGCATATTTACTGATAAAGGTGCACATTTACTAATAATGGTGGACTGTAGAATTGTGTATATTTACTAATAAAATGTTCAAAACAAATTTAAAACACCCTCTAACAAGTGTACTGTATTGTACAAGGAATATAATTTTAGTACAATGAGGAAGGTGTATCAAAGAGCACATGTATGTTTCATATGCAAGGGGCCTATGGAAAACAGCCCAAAATTAATCTTTATCTGCCACTGGCAAAATGTATTTTCTTTGAATGTGGGTTTCAATGCTGTTTCAATGAATGTGAGTTTCAAGGGCAGAGAAGTTTTAATGCTAAGTTTTCATTGTGAGACTGCATTGCTTTGTTTAACAGATGACTTAATGTTTGTGCTGTAAAATACAAAATAAAACTTTCAAATGAAGTCCAATCATTGAAGTAAAGCAGTATGCACATTAGTGTTTATGGTAAATGGGAGTGAAATAGCCAAGTAATGGTTAATTGGAATGGCTGCAGAGGCTCCAGTTCAACCATTATTTTGTCAGCAAACTCAGACAGGCCCAGCTGAACTATACCTCCCAACTGTCCAGATTTTCAAAGAATGAATAGATTTTTGCTTCTTATTTTTGGTTTGTTGTTCATAAAATTTGTAGTTTTAATTCCTAAATGATTTGCCAGAAGTCACTAAATAATAAGTTTCAGACTTCATAACCTTCATAATAATGCATGTTAAAGTAAGACCCGTTCTATCAACTGTCTCAATTTATACAAGAGCAATTTTTAGTACTGTTTATATGTGCCCCCAATATATTTGGCCTTGTTCAGATTTACTGCATTAACAGGTTGAGAGGTACATGCAAATAAATTGCTTTATAGAATTAGGCATAGCCAACCTCTCAACTGTCCCCAATTTTGGCTCAAAATGTTGCTCTTCCCCTAATAATCCAAATAGCAATTTTGGAAGAAAACATGGAGGGTTTACAATTAAGAAATAACTGTAATAATCAAAGTTATAGATTACTTGAAATGCATGTAGATTCTTTTATTTTGTCAGCTGCTCAAGGTAGCAGTACTAATATTAAAGTGTCCCTTCTTTGACAGGTAGAAGCTGTATTGTGTGTCTATTTTATATTTTTGCATCACATTTTTGGTCCATTTTTCATAAAATTGTGTTTTTGGCAAATTAGTGACAAATCACTAAAGACTGAAGTTAGAAAATGACAGACATTTGAGTTTCAGATTTTATACCCTTCAGAAAATTCATACTAATGCAAGACCTATTCTATTATCTTTCTAAGTTTATTAGAGCAATATTTAAAAATTGTCCTTATTGTTGTGCCTTTGTCCCACTTCTGTGTATGGCTTTGTCCAGATTTCTTGCTCTTGAAGTTGAGAGGTATGACAAATGTGTCAGGGCCATCACAGTCAGCCAGAGAGATTTCAAATTGTGACATGCTTGTTCCCATGTAGTGACTCTGGATGTGTCCAAGCAAGGCAAGGAGTAGTTGTATCTACCTTACTACAGTGGCTTTTCATCTGTCCTTGATTTTGCAGAATGGTCTGGTTTCTGTCATATTTTGTACTGTTGATTTATGCTTATTACTCAAAGTGCCTGTTGCTCTGTGTTTAAGTAGCAATGCTTTAATGACCATAAGGTAGCCTTTCTGTTGTTGCCATGCAGAGAATACTTGACTAGATAATGTATAAGCCTTGGGTATTAAAGGACAGGATTCCATTATTTATTTTAAAAAGCTCATTACACTTGTTGGAGACTTCCAGTCATCTCTACAGGCTTTACCCGTAAACTAAACAGAATGCCAATCATGTGTGGTCCATAACCTGTACAGTAATCCTTTAAGCAATGTATCTTGAGCTTGTTTCTTGTTTGCTTTTCATTTTTTACTTTTATCATGTTTTCCCCATGAAACAAGTTGTCAGGCAGCAGGTCTTTTTTGGATAAGAAACATTTTTACAAGTGGGGGCATTAATAAAGCTGAATATATTATAATTAGAACTGCAGTGCAAGGAGAAGTGGTTTGAATTGAGTGCTTCTGGTTTTTCTTATACTTGATTTTGACTGGCATTCCAGTAATGTATTTAAAAAGTAATTTATTTTTTCATGCTTGTTTCCATCTAGATATTAAGTAAGCTGTCATGCAGCCAATGCATTGAAATATTTTTATTCTTCTACACTTATTTTTGTCTTGATTGGACTTTCATAATGATGGTTTGCCACTGAATTTTGGTCATTCAGTGTAACTACTATAGGGCTCACACTAATGAGTCTTAAGAATATCAAATGCTTACCTATATAATGATATGTTATATTGTGTTATGTTTTGTTGTGTTTTGCTATAACATGGCGGTTACATGAATAATACTACAATTGTTCATTAACAGTATTCAATATTACACTTATGATTGGAATAGCATACACTCATGCCTACATTTGATATGTGAGATTATAATCATAAAGGTTCTGATTGTTAGCAGTCACTGTAGGCTGGGCACCATGGGGATATTTTAAATCATGCATGTTTTGCATTTGCATGCTTTGTTAAATTCACTACATATATACCATGGTTTTACCTATGTTGTGTAGTTCACTATGGGCCAAAATATGTGAATATAGGCCATAGTTAGTGGTTGTACTGAATTGCTTTATCTTTGGACATAATGAAAGTAGTGATTTCTAGTTTTTTTCATGAATAAACCTCATGATTTAGTTTACAAATTACTGTGTTGTAATGTTGTGCAGCTTGAATAAACTTTAAAGTTCAGTTGGCTACATGTTCAGGTCTCTGCTTTGCACATATACAACCTGAAATCAGAATGCAGTCTTAAATCTTTCTTATGTGAAGCTGCAACATCTGCAGTTAAGTGTAGCATTTCAGTGAGAGAAACCTCATCAAGACTCTCCCTGGGATTCAGCAAGCTCTGCATGGCATGCAGGAATAGTGCAAGAGCTGCTGCATGCAATATGGCCGCTGAGCAATCCAGGAACAAGCTCCCGGGACGTGCACAAGCGCTTCTACACTATTCCTGCATGGACACAGCTCCTGTATGCCAATTACCCCATTTGCAGGTGAAAACCACACAAATAAGATGAATTAGTGATCCAGGAAGCAGGCAGGTGTCTGTGCAGGAATAGTGTAACCTGCAAAAATGTATTCGGCTACTAACCAAATACATTTCTGCAAATTACAGAATGGAGGCATGACAGCTCCAAAGAAAGCATGTATTCAATGTAGTAGGCATGCCAGTGGCCAAATATATGGCCATTGGGATGGTAAATAGATGCAAATTTATAAAAAATAACTTTTACTTTTTTTGGCCAATTTCAGCCGTTTAAGCATAGAGCAGTGGTGCGCAAATGGGATTGGCCCAAAAATAAGAAAAAAAGTTGGAAATAAGCTTTTAAACCAAAATCAGTACTCTACCATAATAGTCAATGGCATGCATAAGACAACAATACCATGGAATGGTGGTTGCTAGGGGGGAAGGCTGAGTGTCAGTTTTGTAACCATGCATTAGCAGTCAGTTTTATGCAAATAAGGGGATTGATACTGAATCACAGATTTCTCCTCACTGTTAGCTTGCACCCAACCATGTAGGTGCAGCAACACCATGGTATAAGCATACGAGGTAGATGACCTCATAAGGGGGAGTGTCATGCATGCTGTAAGCTTATTGGAGCTCTGTGGCCCATGTGTGCCCTTAGCTAAGCACAGCTAAGGAAGAGGGTGTGTGTCTGAGGCTGCCTAGCATTGTTTACTTTGCCTAAACAGGTGTGCGTGCTGCACACCTGGTTAAAAAAAAACAAAAAATACAGGACATAGCAGCTCTGTTCACATCTGAGCACTGAGTATGCGCGGCGTGCCTCGGGACTTAAACGGGAAGGTAATGGGAAGAGAAAACAGCAGTAGGAAAGCAATCAAGGAGAACTAGCATAACTGGCAGGTGAAATGAATCAGAATCAGCCAATTACACATGCAGCAGCCCAGCCCAGTACACTACTATAAACTTTGCAAACACCTTTCAGTCTGGTTTTTCCCACAAACTCTACACCACCAGTGTACACAAATGGGGAAATTTTACCTGACAAAACTAACAAATGATAGGGGCTGCTGTTGCTCTCATACATCAATATGTGGAAGAGGCTGAGGGTGATGAGGATGAGAATGCTGATGACCAACCCACAGTGAGGAGAAGGAGAAGAGTGTACAGACTGAGGGTAACCTACCAGGGGCTACATGAGGTGGAGATAGTGGAGCACTACAGGGTGGACAGGGACAGCCTACAGCAAATTGTTGAGCTGTGATGGCCACGCCTCACATACAGAACCAACAGCGGGGAACCCAACGCAGTGGATACCAAGGTATGTGTAGGCTTAAAAATACTAGCCACAGGTACCTTCCAAAGGCCAACTGGGGATATCATGGGAATCTCACAGGCATCAGCATCCAGGGTACTCCACCATTTCCTGGATGCCATGTCAGCACATGCCAGTGAGCGCATATATTTCCTCAACACCTTCCACCAAATAGCAAAATACCCTAAGGTAGTGGGTGCTATAGACTGCACAAACATACACATTAAAGCATCACCCGGTGAGCAAAGTAGGGTCTACATAAACCGCAAAGGCTTCCCCTCCATCAACAGCCAGGTCATGTGCGATGCCCAGGGCATTATAATGAATGTGTGTGCTGGCAGCCCTGGAAACTATCATGACTCCCACATCTGGCATATGACACAGCTCTACCAGTGGGGGCATCCCATATGGCCACCTAGTGGGGGATGCTGGTTATGCACTGGAGCTGTGGCTAATGACATCCATCAGAAATGCACACACATCTGGACAAGAACTCCATAATTAGCCACATGCACAAACCAGAATCATAACAGAGCATGTGTTTGGGATGCTCAAGTCACGGATCTGGTTCCTGGACATATCCAGTGGTGCCTTGCAGTACTCTCCAGCTACATGTACATAACTTTTTATTGTATGTGCCATGCTACACAATATGAACCTTTGGAAACAGCTGCAGCAGGAACAGCACGGGGCAGGGCCACATAGCCCCCCACCATTGCCAAGGCCAGCACAGGCATAGAGTGCCTCGGAGGAGGAAAAATCTGAGCCTGCCCATGTAGGCAGAAGGAGGCATGCCCAGTATGCCCAGGCTTTGACAAAGAGGTAACACATAGCACATACACTGGCACAGAAGGAACCCAGGGAATGACACATCTCTCTCTGCACATACAGTAAAAGAGATGCCAAACATGACACCACCTGTGCTTTACCATGTATAGGGAGTGTACTATGTGCATCCAACATAGTCAGCTCTCCTGCACCATCCTCATTACTGGCACAGCCACAAGGTAATTCACTCTTCCTATCAATTGCTGAATGGAGTAGTATGTTCTGCTAGTTGTATCTATGATATGGATGTGAGCATGCAAGGGAATCGGGTGGCTGAATGGGATGGCAGCAGATAGTGAACACCTATATGGGCAACATGAAATCCATAGCAAATACTGGTGTCAACAAAGTAGGCAGTACTAGACAAGGTAACAAATTCCACTGCAGTACATGTGGTGGCCCAAATGTGTGCCCATAGGACACACAAACATATGCATGTCAGTGAGGCTCACATACCCAGCAACAGCCTCAGCCAGCAGGACTGGTGCAGATGACCATAAGGAAAGGCTGTGTTAAGGCCTCCAATTAATGGCAATGGAGAACAGCCCCCCTCCAGACCTACACAGGCAGACTACAACAGGTCAGGCAGTTATATATTAGTTCTGAAGGGTAAGAAGTCTGAAAATGAAATGTAGGTCAATAAAGTCTAACATCTGTACTCTACTGATATGTCTCTAGTCTGCATGATCAGAATACAAAACGAAATGGAAGCCAACAGAGTACCTGAAATACCAGTACAGTCATAGCAAATGTTTACAGTTGTCAGGTGTGCCCTCCCCCACAATCCTATGTAGAAATGCAGTAACATGTAGGTGTGGGTTTAATAACACTGGAGCACAGATTACTTGAGCTGGCCCAATTTACAGGATAGATTGTTGCATATGTACAATATGCAGGGCTCTGTGTGTTAAGTTGTCTTGTGTTGTATATTGTGTGGAAGTGGTCAGCATTTAGGCATGGAGGGTTATGTCCTGGTGGCCTATGGCCAGTACTGTTGATGACAGGGCCATGTTCTGACAACTGCAGTGCCAAACACAATGCTTCCCAGCAAGATCCGATTCAGCAGTCATCCATACTCATTGTTCAGATGTCAGCATCTGTCACCATCTGAAAGATGGACATGCCATGAATGTGGGCCCAGACATACGCACAGTACACAGGTGGAAGCACCCTAGACAGAGTACATAAAATGTAACTGTCAACTGCACTCACCTTTGGAATTGCACATGCAGGTTAGCAGTACATTAGTTGTCTGTGTAGTATGGAATACTGATGTAGTCTGGCCAATTACTGGCAGACCACAAAAGGCACAGTTATGAAGTAACGAGAGACTGCCTATGTCCCTGCACAAGGCAGCATAAGGGGAATGTCCCAGGTATATCTGTGAGTCAGCTGCAAGAAGCTTCCATATCACACATGCACTCAGCTCACTCCACCATCATCCACAGGTTTATCACAGGTCATATCCCTGCTGTTGGGAATCAGTACAGTATGACCCACACTTCTGTATGGGAATAGTCACAGAATGTAGCATGCTGAAGAGGTGTCCCATGAAGGTGTCTCCCTAACTGTAAGCAGCACCCTGCCAGCATCCAGAACAATGGATTAATATGGACAGGAACTATTGCTATTAACACCTCGCACACTTACCCTGTGGCTGCAGGGGAATCCAGTGGCTCACAGCCTGGGACTGCAGGAGTGACAGAATGCACTGGCCTGCTACTGATGGCCTGCATCACTACCGAATACCCTACAGTCCTTTGTTAAAGGCCTGTGCCTCATCTGTAATGCCAATGTATGTTATCTGATGGGGTCCTAACTAACAACATAATGCAGTCCACAGAATACAAATGCAAGGCCATGTCAACAAATCCCAGTAGCATAGCCACCATGTCCTATTGCATGAACTGTGGACCAACCCCTAAATACCATTGAGATGAAGGGCCAACTATAGGGATACATCTCAGATATCACTCGCATAATGTTAGGAAGAGGATAGAATCACAGAGTGGGGGGGGGTGTAGAAGCATGGGTGCCATGGAGTGTGTTAAGTCTGAAACTCTGATGTGTGTCCATACTACCCCTGCCTGCAAACCCAGTAATGGGTGGTTACAAATCTGCTCATAAACCACAATGTGAAGGGAAACTGATCAGATATATGAGCCCTGCCTCTGGGTAACCTGGTTGAATCTGTACAGCTGAGAGGTATGGCCACAGCAGGATATGGCCATTCTGTTATATCTATAGTTGTATAAGCAGGGGATCCTCAGCCACCACAGTACAAAGGTGCTGGATCATTTACACAGACACATCAGCAAGCGTCTGCAGCTACCCCTCCAGAAGGGCATGAGTGTGCAAGAAGATGTAGGCTGCAGACCACAACACTGGACACAGCTTCATTCATTTTGTATTTTCCAGGAAATAACTGCAAGCAAATGAGTATATCTGTCAGTAGTTGATGACATGATACATCACACTGTAAAATAATACATATGTCTGAATATCTCTGCTAACACTAACCATGTAACACAAACAGCACAGACACAATAGTTACAGTATCCCAGTATCTTTCACCCATTCTGACTCCATATTGTCAACCTATCCACAGATATCCTTCAGAAACAGGTTGCTAGCTGTAGGTGTAGAACACAAAATCCAGCACCAGAGTATAACCTACCTGGAATGGATTCACACACACAATACAAAAGGTCATACTAGGCATGCTCCTACATTTAGAGAAATTAAGCCCATGTCTGACAACAAGACACAGAAGGTCATAATGGGCATGCTACAACACTTAAAGTAATGAAGCTCATGCCTGACAACAACAGTAGACTATACATATCTGTCAGTCGCAGATGTCTGTGCACACACATCACATTGCACACCTTTCATGCTTTGCACACACAGTGGATAGGAATACTCAAACATATCCAAGGCCAACACACTATAATAGATCAAACATACACATAGAGACAGTGACAAAGAGATTGCCATCATGAGGCCTGTCCCACCCACCACACATCCAATTGGCAAATATCACATTATGTGCCAATGTCAATCACTGTAGACATTTGCTTTTGGTAGCCCTCAGCCCTATAGCGTCTGTGGTGTTTGTGATAACTGTGTAACATGATAGTATAAATCAGTATTCATCTAGCATTTGTATACCCAGTCATTTCAAATGTAAAGTTGTGTGTGACTGAGTGTTGTGTATGTGTTTCCAGAGGAATGGTTTATGGCCCATTCACACACACTGCACTTCCCATAGCCCATGTTAGCACTCATGTGAATGTAAATCACCTTGAAATTACCCTCTGGCCACTTCTCAGCCCCATAGTCTCTGTGGTGCTTGTGATAACTGCATAATGCTATAGTATAACATACTAATTAGGTAGGAGTTCTAATCCCAGACATGGCAACTATGAAACTGTGTGTGTGTGTGTGTGTGTGTGTGTGTGTGTGTGTGTGTGTGTGTGTGTGTGTGTGTGTGTGTGTGTGTGTGTGTGTGTGTGTGTGTGTAGAAATTAATGCTTTTGAGGCCATTCACAGTCACTACACCTCCCATTGCCCTCCTTTAGCAAGCCTGCTGATGTCAGTCACATTGAAATACCCCTTTGAACAAAGGCTAGCCCTGTAAGTTCTGTGGTGTGTGCAGTAACTGTGTAATGTTATAGTGTAACATACTACTTAGGTAGGAGTTTTAATCCCAGACATGACAAGTGTGTGTGTGTGTGTGTGTGTGTGTGTGTGTGTGTGTGTGGGATTACTGAATTTGAGACCATTGACAGTCACTACACCTCCCATTGCCCTGCTTTAGCAAGACTGCTGATGTCAGTGACCTTGAAATATCCCTTTGGAGAAGAACCAGCCCTATAAGCTCTGTGGCACGTGCGATAACTGTGTAATGCTATAATGTAACATACCGAATTAGGTAGGAGTTTTAATCCCAGACATGACAACTGTGAAACTGTGTGTGTGTGTGTGTGTGTGTGTGTGTGTGTGTGTGTGTGTGTGTGTGTGTGTGTGTGTGTGTGTGTGTGTGTGTGTGTGTGTGTGTGTGTGTGTGTGTGTGTGTGTGTGTGTGTGTGTGTGTAGAGATCAATGATTTTGAGGCCATTCACAGTTACTACTCCTCCCATTGCCCTGCTTTAGCAAGCCTGCTGATGTCAGTCACCTTGAAATACCCCTTTGAACAAGAGCCAATCCTATAAGCTCTGTTGCTCGTGTGATAACTGTGTAATGCTATATCTAGTGTAACATACTAGTTAGGTAGGAGTTCTAATCCCAGACATGGCAACTGTGAAACTGTGTGTGCATGTAGAGATTAATGATTTTGAAGCCATTCACAGTCACTACACCTCACATTGCCCTACTTTAGCAAGCCTGCTGATGTCAGTCACATTGAAATACCCCTTTGGACAAGAGCCAATTCTGTAAGCTTTGTGGCGTGTATGATAACTGTTTAATGATATATCTAGTGTAACATACTAGGTAGGTTGGAGTTCTAATCCTAGACATGGCAACTGTCTGTGTGTCTGTGTGTCTGTGTGTGTGTGCGTGTGTGTGTGTGTGTGTGTGTGTGTGTGTGTGTGTGTGTGTGTGTGTGTGTAGAGATTAATGACTTTGAGGCTATTCACAGTCACTACACCTCCGACTGTCCAACTTTAGTAAGCCTGCTGATGTCAGTCTCCTTGAAATACCCCTGTGGATAAAGTCTATCCCTATAAGCCCTGCTGTGCATGCCATAAATGCAGAACGATGTAATAGCAGTAACTACACAGATATATATTTGAATCTCATCTGTGGCAAGTGTTTCTGTGTGTACATATGTATGTGTGTACCTCAAAAATTTTGGCCCCATTTACACCCAGTACACATCTCAGAGCCTGACTTTAGCAGTCCTGCAGATATCATCCACCTTAGAAGTACCCGTTGCCAAACCTAAACCATGTCAGGTCAGAGGTGCATGTGGTAAATGCATAACATAATGGTCTATAAAGATTGCTAGATAGAGGTTTGAACCTCACCCCTGGCAAATGTAAATTTGTATTTAGGGTAAAATAATTTTTGGGATCCCTCACCCATTACATCACCCAATGCCAGTATTTACAAGGGCTGGTGACGTTCCTCACCTTAGAAGTACCTTGTGACAGCGTCCATCCTATAAGCTCCATGGTGCATGCAATAAATGCAGTATACTGTAGTAGCAATAGATAGCTAGGTAGGGGTTTGAATCTCAGTACTGACGTGTGTGTGTGTGTGTGTGTGTGTGTGTGTGTGTGTGTGTGTGTGTGTGTGTGTGTGTGTGTGTGTGTGTGTGTGTGTGTAGATTATTGATTTTGAAGCCATTCACAATCACTACACCTCCCATTGCCCTACTATACCATGCTTGTTGATGTCTGTCACATTGAAATAACCCTTTGGCCATATATCAGCCATATAAGCTCTGTGGAGCTTGAGATAACTGTGTAATACTGTAGTGTAGCAAACTAATTAGGTGCAAGTTCTAATCCTGATCCTGCCAACAGTGATAATGTGTGTGTCTCCAGGTGAGAGTGTGTGTGCCTTCATTGAAACCTGCTTTTGTGGACATTCACACTTACTTCACTTCCCTTATCCTTTCTTTAGCACTGTTGCTGATTTCACTCAACTTCAAAGATACCTTTGGACAGCTCTCCAAGCTCCATGGTGCGTGCACTAACTGCATAACACTGTAATAGCAATACATAATCAGGTAGGGGTTTGAAACTCAGTACTTGTAAGTGTGTGTGTGTCATCAGTATCCTGTGTAGGTGTTGGGGTGATTGTGTAATGACAGAATCCATTATAGTGTGGGTTTTGCTACATCATTATATTGAGGACCTATATGTCCCACTGTCCACATTACAAGGCCAACAGTTTTCATACACTGTACAGGTTGTTGTAGACAATCCTCAGCCATAAATGTGTACAGCCATGTGCAGTTAGTATGTGACAGTATGGATTAGTAAACAATATAGGCAACCTTTATAATACCCAGATACCACTCTCCACCCATGGATCATACACAAACATGCTTGGCTCTTACTCTCTTACTACCTTCCTTTCTTACTTTGTCTCTGTCTCTCTCTCTCTCTCTCCCTCTCTGGTGGATATGGAAAAGTACATCTGTTTTGCATAGGCAGCAGCTTGAGTTTTGTAAGTAATGCTCATGATCAGCTTATGGCCTGTACATGAATTGGAGTCCTCCACTTGCTAATTGCATGTGGAACACCTGTGGTATCATTCCTATAATCAATTGCATGGAAACACACTCCTATAAATAAGCACTGCAAGTGGGTGTTGGCCCTTCTCCTTCACTGTCAGCAGGACTTCATGTGGGTGTGTGACAAACAGCATCACAGGGGGTAGTTGGAAATACCTCTTACAGCATACACTGTGGAGACAGGCCAAAAACAGGAGGGGGATGTTCCAGACATGGGGACAGAATGTAAGTATTGCTGTTCTATATTTAAAGTAATGTTGGTTTAACAGGGTTTGTGTGGATATGGCTGTTCTACATAATTTAAAGTCTGGCATAACAGTGTTATGTTGTTGAGGAAACTCTCACCTGTAGGGCTATCTGCAGACTGGCCAGAGTTTGGACACTTACATGTGTTGTGTTACTCACACATTTCCTGTCTTTAGAAATGCAGTAGCATACTCTGATGATTGCAGTCAGTACATGGTGACATCCATGTGAGTTACTGAATTTATTTCCCTCAGAAGAGATATGTCACAACAAACCCTGTTACACCAGGAAATTTCTCATGTCTATATCATATTATCACAGCATTATGTCAATATTGGCCCTGTGTTTATGCCTCCGTCCCCAAGTCTGTCACCCTTTGTCCATATGTCATACAGTAAGAGGTGTATATGTATAGTACATCATTATTTACTGACATCATACCTGATAACAAGCCAGTGAGATATCAGACTGCTAGCCATGTTATGTATAGTAGGCTTTATAGTTGAAGACAAAACCTGGACATTCTGTTGTAGTGTGTAAAGTAGTGAGGTCTGCGTACTTATGGTGATTGTTGACAGAGTGCGTATTGTGAATATGTTACTTGGCCTGTGTACAGACTGTGGTAGATGTCATTGTTCTTGGTCCTTTTCTGTCTGATGTTGCATGCTGCTTCAGTTTATGGTACCCTATCAGAGTACATGTTTGTAGGGCCAGACTGACACATGTCCCATACCACAGTCAGGCATCAGGCTACACTGTGTATTGGCCCAGTATATGTAGGGTTAGTGTGTGAGTGGCACATATGAGGATGGTTTTGTTTATACAGTCCGTATACTTTACTATTATTTAGGCTTACCATAATGTGACTGTGTTCAGACTGGTTGTGGCTATGTGCTTTTACACTAGTGTCTGTTACTCCATGCTGTTACATGCCTGTAGTGCCTGCTATATTTGCAAGTACATGTGTTTTCCCCCTTAGGAAACTTGGGTCAGTGCTGTGGCAGTCTGCCTGTAGTTTGCACAGTGCTTTGTGACATCCCTAGTAGATCAGTGTATTTACCTACTGTGATGTTATGTCCAGATATTTGTCCGATGTACTGTCGCCTGGCCACCATAACTGTTGTGTATTTCTGACAAAGCAGTGGGATGCTGTAAAGATGTATTTCCCTAACTAGAGGGAAGTATGTGGGCTTGGGATGTCTGCTCCTCTGGTTAATATGTATTAGGACAGACAGGAGTGTGTGAATGCATCAACTGTGTGAGTATATCTATTCCAGTATTTTTGTGATATCCCCATTTACATGGCTGTAAACATCCACTTTGTCAGGCTTGGTCCACACATCTTGCACTAAGGAGTTCTGTGTATACCTCTGGACTGACCAGATTGTGTCAGATTGCCCACATTTATTGGTCATATCTCTGCTGTATTCCACAGGATCATTACTGTGATTTGTGTGGTATGTCACTATGATGATCTTATGTCTGTCAGTGACTGGCGGAGTACATGTCAGTATCAGAAGTGACTTCCCACTCAACATGTCTGTTAACACAACCACTGTTACTGTAGCAACATTCTATATTTATACCTGCAATATGTATATTGCATCCCCTTAGATATATATATATATATATATATATATATATATATATATATATATATATATACATATGTATCAATGTTCTCCATTTTTAGGAGTGCTTCGAGGGAGTGCATTTTGAGGTTTAGACTTCTAGCATTGAGTAGCATTACCTTCAAATTTTGCATGCTTGTATCTGTTACGATGGTGGTTTTGTCCTTTGAACCTTGCCTAAAAAAGGCGCTATAAGGGTGGCAAGAGCTTTAGCCAGTAACCTGAATCCCAGGGGTGACAGGTGCAGACCATCTCTGGCAAAGCATTGTGGTTTGTCGATCATGTCTTCCCAGGCAGACAGATACTGGATCCTCTTTGTATGACACCAGAAGCTTAGCCAATTGTTAAAGTCAATCATTTTGTCCTTATACTGTGGTATCATTCTGGGTGAAGGCAGGATGCTACTCAGGGCTAGGGTCATACCTGCCTGGGCCACATGATCTGAGAGCTCTTCCATGTCTCTTTTCATGTAGTCCAGGGAGGTACGTCTCATGTCATTCACTCCAACATGGACAATGACAGAGTTGTATTTGTGCTTGTTGTGGAGTGAACAGGATTGACCACTTTATGTGGTGGATAATGGCACCCAACAGACTGTTATTTTCTCCTTGTTCAGCCTGGTGAGTGGGACATCAGTGTGCCTGACTATAGAGTCACCTATGACTAAAGTGTTGGGTATATTGTCTTGCCTTAGGGGCTGTTGTTGGTTGGCACACTGGTGTTGTGAGCTATGTGTCACTTTGGTTGTGACTGGTGTTTGTTTGCATTTCAGCTTCGGAGGTCCTTGTTGCTTGGGCAGGTTAATGTTAAGGGCCTCTGCATATGTGGGTTTAGTGTTGCTATGTGTGGATATTGATGGTATAGGTTTTGAAGGGCTATGAGTTGCTTGAGGTGTAGTGCAGGTGTTAACCTTCTCCTCTTGACTGTCTAGAACAATCTTGGCCACAGAGAGCTTTGCTTCCAGTTTGGCTATGTAAGTTCATCTCTCACAGGTTGTAGTGTTGGGTGGTAGGAGGAGAGGGTTGTCTAACCACATGAGGCAGTTGCTGCATTGCCCCAGTGTACATCCCATGTACATCCATGTGTACAGTATTTTTTGTGTATTGCATCAACAACAAAAGCCTCTGTGTGTGTGTGTTATACACACATATTTGGTGTGTGCCACCCAGAACACTTACCATTGTCCACTGTAGAAGGGCTGCTGACATCAGTCATCATGCACTCACCTGTATACACCCCTCAGACCTATCAGCCATGTGGCACATGCAGTAACTCTTATACAGACCTGTTACTTTTGTTCAGCTGTAACCAGGATATGACACAGTCAGTGTGTCACCACAGTGCCATACCCCTTGTAGGAAACAACAGCAGACACATAGACACCTGCAAAACACCTACAACACAAACTGTATACATTATGGAGACCATAATCAGTCAGTGTTAATAACATCTATAATGCATCATGGCTGGACAGCTACACATCCTGACATGTAAGCATTAAACTTTCCAGCTGAAAACAAGTAACACAGCATTTTATTGATAAACCTTAGTACATTCACCTTGTGCATCAGAACCATGTTAGCCTGTCCATGCATCGATGGTACGGATGACAGGGATGTGGCACTGGTATCATCATATGCACAGGGTGTGTTGTGGGTTTGCCAGAGGTCTAGGCTGAGCCATTTGTTTTTTGTTATCAATTGAGCTGTGCAGATTTGGTGTGTGTAGGTTTGGAGGTGCCCTAGCTGTGTTAGTGATGTGTGTGTGTGTGTGTGTGTGCGTGCATGTATGCACACAGTTCTGCCATGTGGCTGTCCTATAAAGGAGTTTGTTGGACATCTGCAGACTGCACATAGCAGGATGTCCAGTTTACCATCTCTTGCCATGGACACGGGAACTGTGCCTGCCAGGGGAACTATGGGCACTACTAAGTACCAAGCCCAGATATGGTACTCTCCCTGATGATGACAAATGTCTGTTGGATCCTGGTCCCTGTTGGGACTAGCAAGGACCATGTGCACATGGCCTGCTGTGTCTGGTGTGGACAGCATCCCCCTGCAGTGCTGGTGCTGGTACTGCCACTACGGGAGCAGCTGTGACTTGTTGCACAACCACGTAGACCACCACCTGTTGGCGTTGCTGACCTACGTCCATGTGGCTGTCAACCTACTCCCAGCATATGCTCTAACACAGACATTGCACAGTCGAGGATTCCCACCATCTCACCCAACCGTCTATCCAGGACCTCCACAAAGTAACAGTGGGCATGTGCACGATTACAGATGTTGTCAATTATAGCAGAATGAGTAGCCCTCTGGAGCCTCAGACTCTCTCTGGTATAGTGTTCCATACGTGTCTGTGCCTCCATGATGGCCTGAAACATGCATCTTGTGACACCTGCTGTGGCACTTCTGCCAGGGGCATAATGGCCAGCACCCCTCCTACAAGCACCCCTGTACATCTGCCTGTGTGGTACCTCACTGGGCATCTGGCTATGGCTGCGGGTACAGACACACTTGCAATAGTCACCAGACTGTCCTGTTCCATACCATCACCCGCCAACTGTCCCTCGTCTATGGCCACTGGTGATGGGGTATGTATAAGCAAAGTGACTGTATGCGGGGATGGGATTGATAACAGTGGGATGTCAACCGATGGCACAGTTTCAGCCCCTTACAACCCTGCCTGTGCCTCACCATGCCTATCATTATTGTCAGAGTCTGTATGGACACTAACATCAGTTAGCTTGCAGGAGGGACCTTGACCCACCTCACCACCTGTGAGGGGGAAAACAAAAAACATAATTTAAGACATGCAAGTCATTGCTTACCTCTACACAGACACGCACACACACACACACACACACACACACACACACACACACACACACACACACACACACACAGGTGAGGTGGTACAAAGATATTACACAGACCACTCATTACCCAACAGTCAACATGCATGACATATGGCACTCAACAGCATGCAATGCGGCTATAATCAATCCCTGTTACCAACATTATACATCTTTGTGATGCATTTGTTGTGTTAGTAGGTGATGACCCTTCCCCTGGAACACAATGCACCCATGTGCACAATATTGCTGTGCACCTGTTCAGCTCCCTGGCATGCACTGTCCACCATACCTCACGGGTGTACACACCATTGCTGAATGTGTATATGTGTGGCAGTAATGTTTGCTCTGTTGCTCACAGCCCCTTTTTGTTTGTCTGACACATACCTGGGAAGATATGAGGACAAATGTCAATAGTGAATGCCTGATATCTGATTTGCAGATCTCATCAACAGCAATGCATGTATGAGCAATAAAATCCAATTACACTGATAATCTTCAAAGTTTACTATAGCTATGAGGAGTGTCCATACCCTTATTGACATGTCAGCCTCTTCCCTGATATGAACTGGGGCCACAATACTGCATATGTTAACATTACACAAACCTGATTTGTGACATAGGACTTGTGCAATCAAATGGATTATCAAACAAATATGTTAGTTGTGCAGATGCTGATTGAGATGCATACAATATGTGGATTGCATAAGTGCACACACCCTAAACATGATGATTTGCTGCAGCACCTGTTAAGTAAACTACAGCAGTCACTATTCCTGAGAGGGGTATACTAGCATGGACCATCTTCACTTGCCATTATTTGGCCACTCCACCGTACAAATGTCCCCCAACTCTGCCAGATTGCAAGGTCAGCTCATGTGCACAGCCCTTGAAGGTCACACAGTGCCTTCACTGTTGCTATGGAGTCAGGGTTATATCTGTCACCATTAATGACCTTGATTCTGTTCGGATACAGCTGTTTCACTGTTGTGTTTCAGGATGACACCCCTCCACATCCTCAGCCTTTTTGCAGATGCTTGGCAACTATGGGCCACACATGAGTGTCATTTTGCAGTGTTCCAAATGCAGAACACCATGTTTACCAACCTAGTTTCTGCTAATGAACAGAAAACCTAAAGGTGTACACTGACACCAGCAAGGTACAGATGGGGATGGCTGGCTTGAGGTGGAGAGAGGTGTTGCTTGTGCACCCCATTTATCTTTATTAATACTGTCTGTAGGTTTCAGCCGTGGTCTCGGTACACCATTACACATTGCAACACATGCCTTTGGGAGACCTGATGTTATGTATATGCTACCTGTAGAGAGCCCTGAGTGATGTTTCCTGTGGAACAACTCCTCCATCTGATTACCATAACCCATAGGACACACTTATGTAGAGTCCAGGCAATTGTTGACACATCTACTGCACAGGCAGTACTTGCTAGACATTCCTGCAAGTCCCTCAGTGTTGCTGCATGTTTCTGGGCAGCCTCCATGACCAGTTTGCAACATGTGTTGTCATCTGTCTTGGATGGGCATCTGTTTATTTTCTACATTAATGTTGTCCCATACTTCATAGTCACATAAATGTCTGTCTGCATGGTTTGCCATGGTATATGCAATAGTGAGGTAAGGCTAAGTCTCTCACTCATGAGTACTACCTTTTGGATATGGGATCCATTCCATGGTTTGTAAGATGTGTGCAAGCCACGGCTGCATCTGTTGCAGGTGAGTGGGCAAATGTCAGGGACATACTTCTTGGACAGCAGACCATTACTTGGTGTGACAGTGAGGCCCTGAACTTGATGGAAGGTACATACTCAAAAAGAGTGAATGCTGTCAGTACCTCAAAAGTTGTTTCCACAATATGTTATTTGGAATGTGTGCACACATATGCTTCCAGTGTTTGTTAAGGTATGTATTCCCCATATTTGTTGACTTAACATAGGATTCCATATTACACATTCATTGCTCATGTTAGGATCACATTACAGGTTGTAAAAGGTCTGGAATGTGGTATTGTGATATGCCGTTGTGTAGATCTGTAACAGTTGCCATTGTAATAGTGGTGTATACACTGTTGTAGCCACTGTATAAGGGTAATTTTTCAGACATGTTCCGACTGTAGGCCATTTGTCACACCATTATGTTCATCTCTGTCCACACATCTTGCATTGACAGGTTGTTAGGTATACTTCAGGACTCTTACATACCTTTCAGATATGCCACCATGGTGACCACTGGGATGCAGTGCAGTTAACAGCTATAATAAATGAACATGTACAACATGCATTATGGGTAGGTGTGTTAAATGTGTGCATGGAAAATACCATGGCCATAACATTTCTGGTGTACTGGCAAACCTGAACATAAAAACTCCATACTTACCAGCTACAGGCTGCTGTCCCAGAGGTATACCAGAGGGACCTACATAGTTGTGTGAGAGATGTAATGTCAGTAGCCACACCTGTGGCATTTGTACAGGGTGGGAGCATCATTTCAGTACATCAACAGTACAAACTCACAATACTAGACATTATGCATATCTGTTCATTACTACACTGTAGCAACAGACTATGTTATCTGACATATGCATGAAGATACTTTACAGATGAAGATGGATAAGCAACAGTGGTCTACTAATGTGCCCTGGGGCCTTACCTGCATGATCCTCATCCATTGTGTGGGTAGCACCCACCTCCACAATGCTATCATCAGGTTCCTGGCTTGGTTGGTGGGCGGGTGTCCCAAGGCTGATGAAGAGCTTCACAGCATGTTTCAGTGGGGGCTGGATGGCATGACCTCCACCTTTGGCTAGCTGGTCTCTCCTAACTGCAGCAGCATGCTGACAGGCATGGTGGATGAGGTCAGTGCAGCGATGTTGCACCTGCTCATAATGGTGGTTATGCCGGCCGACATCATTTGCCCTGTGGATGAGCTCATTCCACATGGCAGTCCTCTCCTGCAGATCATGGGCCATATGCCCAAAGAGGGTTCTGTGGTGATGCACAAGGTAGTTGATTATTATTTCATTCTCCTGTGGAGTATAAGCAGGGAGACACTCCCGGGATATGTTACCTGGAAGAAAAAACAGGAAAAAAAGGTCTGAGGACCTCATACTGCAAGGATATAATAGTTGTTAATTGACATCCCCCCCACCATATCTGCAACAATAATCTGAACACACAAATCAATGGGTGGGTTTACATCAAACCTACTTTTGGGACATATATCCTATTGTGCAACAAATAATGAAATGTGTTTCTATTCATGTTCCATGCTGAAACACTATCATCGGTGGCCTGTTGCTAACAATGTAACCTGCATGCCATTGTAATGGCTACTGTGGTTCTATATATGCATGTGTTCTGTTTGCTATGCAACTGTTCCAAATCCTGTGTTTTGAGTTAATGGGAGTATCTATGCATGCTGTTATAACTAATCCTGGATTGTGTTGACTATTCCTAACCACATATATTCTAAAACTGCAACACAATACCATGTTTGGGAATGCTGTTTCCAGCAGAACCACCTCTCCCACCTCATCTGGCTGTGGCACCAGGCAGCAGCACATCTGGAACCCACCCTGGGACCTTCTCATCTGCTGGTCCTGCACTACCTTCAGGTGGAACCACTTCAGTGGATGAAGCCTGCCCCTCCTGCTCAGCCCCCAGCACAGCCACATTCAGGGATGTGAAGGTGCTGTGGTGATTGCCCATGGGTGGGGACCTCAGTCCCACTGTTTCCATTTGGGGACTCATGGGCTTCCAATTTCTAAACACCCCTTCCCGTCCAAGGTGCTTACCCACCACATGTGTCATAAACCGCCCCTGTATACTGTCTTGTCTGTTTTCAGGCCCAATCTGCCTCCCCAAATATGCCTAATATCCTTCCCCAACATCCCACTCTCACCTTAACAAATAAGGGCAATCTGTTCCCAACACAAATTTCACACCATACATAACTGTCCATTTCACACCCACTTACAACTGCTTACAGGTATCTTAATCACTCTGTATCCAAAAGCCCTTGTTCTGGCCAGAAAATAAATTATCAGCCCTTACAAGTATCTAACCCAGGACAATACACACCATAGCCACAACAATTTACCACTAGGCCATCTGAGCTGCAGATATGTGTGATGTTTTCTCAAACATATCATACAGCACAGTCATTCAACAGTAGAGAAAATGTATATATATATATATATATATATACATATATATATATATATATATATATATATATATATATATATATATATATATATATATATATATATATATATATATATATATATATATATATATATATATATATAAATATATATATATATATATATATATGTGTGTGTGTGTGTGTGTGTTTGTATATATGCAGACATACACATCTCTCTCTCTTTCTCTCTCTCTCTCTCTCTATATATATATATATATATATATATATATGGAGTCCATTCAGACATTGGCTCCACACTCTGAGTCTCCTTTCTCTACAGCTGCACTCTTCTGCCTTGATATGAAACAGAGCATCACATGTGGACACAGCTTAACATTAGTCGGCATATATAGGGACACATCGTAGATATGCCTATTACAAACCTACGAAGTTTGTGCATGATACATTTCACATTACCATGACTTTTCTGAAGGTGGTGGGGGTCTGAAACTCATGTGTCTATCATGACTTCATTACTTCCACCTTCAGCTATTTGCCAGACTAATATACGTGTTTGGAGAACAGAACAAACACTATGATGGCTTAAATCTTGTCATTTTGTGCAGATTGCACAGTTGACAGGTATGGCCCACTGTCCACAGGGCCAGATGCTATGTCCATAGCAGCTGTTCAGCAGGATATAATTACAGCAAGTCTTGATGGCGCATATAAATCTTTCAACATCAGCTGTCCCATTATTACAGACCAAGTACTACATTCACTTACATGCTGACATGTTTCACATACTTGTTTTATTAGTATGCTCTCTTTGTGTACCACTTGGATATCTTCCTTGGTTGGTTTATTTATTTTATTTTTTATGTACTTATTTTTTTAGTATTTTTTTTATTTTTTTTTTATTTCTCTCTCTCTCTTTCTACTACAGGTATCGAGCTGGATTGAATAGGTTGCAGCATGGCTTTTGTAGGTGATGCTCATGATCAGGTGATGGCCTCTGCATCAGTTGGTGTTCCCCACTTGCTAACTGCATGCAGCTAGCTGTGTTGTACTTCCAATAGCCAGTGTCATAGCAACCCACTACTATAAATGGCTACATCATGTGAGTGTTGTCCCTTTACCTTTCCTGTATGGAAGACATCCTTCTTTTGTGTGGGCAGCAGTGTTACAGACAGCAGGTAGCAATACCTCTTACAACAGGACTTCTGCACAGAGGCCAACTGCATGTTTGTATAAGGTTCCAGACCTATAGACAGTGTGTGAGTATTGTTGTTATATGCATTGAATACTGCTAGTTTTACAGAGTTTGTGTGTACATGCTGGTTTTGCATGGAATGCAGTCTGTTTGCATAGGTCTCTACTTTAGGCCTATCCACATGATGGGCAGAGGATTGGCTGTTATGTTTTGTCTGTTCACCACACAGGTCTTGTCGCTAACATATCAGTGGCATTCTCTCCGTTGATTGCTATCAGTACATGACAACATCCATTTGTGTTTCTGACATCATATTTCTGAGTAAGGGTATGTTGCAACCAATCCTGTGACAGCCGCAACTTTCACAGTGTATAACAACAATATTTCAAATATGACCCTGTGTTCCAGCCTCTGTCCTCCACCTATATACTAGGCTTTGTCCAAATGTCATGCAGTAAGAGGTTGTTAGGTAATTGCCTATTATTTAGTGCTGGCATTCCTGCTATCATTCCAGTGATGTTGTGGACTCCCACACAAATTGTGGGGTAGGGTGCATATATATGAGGGCTACAGCTTGACAAAACATGTGTGACCTTGTACAGTCCAGAGGTCAGTGTATGGAGAACACTGTTATATGCCTTTGTAAGACATTTTATGAGGGAGGGGTATTAAATGTTTTTAACCTAGGCTGTTGCAACATGTGAGGTATATCAGTAGTAAGAAACATTAAGGTATATGGCTGTACATTTTTAGATGTTTTACCATGGGAACAGGGGTGGGCTACAGCTTACTGTCTTACACACAGCTCTGTTTGTCAGTGTGATAGTGATGTTTTAAGTTAAGCATTATTATGTAACAGATACATTTACATTGTGACAACTAACACTTTTCCCCTTAGGGGTTGAGTACAAAGTGTAATTGCAGGCTGCTGAACTGCATTTGTAATTAAGTGTGACTGGTTCTTATCTTCAAGGCAATTTTTTTACTGTTGTACTACTTGAAGGCCTTAGCCTGGACAGCAAAGTATGTTATGTTTGTCAGACTACTGTATCATATGTTTTGTTTCAGAGTTGCATTAATCAGTTATTATGTATTTCAAACACCTAACTGATATAGGAAATGGCATAAACTAATGAAATAGTACACAAATAAACATTTCTATGTATGCAAACATATGTGGTGTCATGTCCTTTGCATTGTGTGTAGGTATATGTTTCATGCAATAATTCCCATTTGTAAGAAAGAATTAGACACTGGCCAGTTTAAAAGGTGGCAACTGTAGGAATAATGGCTGTTTGATATGCTGTGCACCCTCTATATATACTCTTTTTAGACATATCTAAAAATAGTTATATATTTACATGTGTATGTGTATGTATGTGTATGTATGTGTGTATATATATATATATATATATATATATATATATATATATATATATATATATATATATATATGTATATGTGTGTGTGTGTGTGTGTGTGTGTGTGTATATATGTATCAATGTGGTAGACTGACTGTTCTGCATGATATGTTAGAGATATCATCCTAGCATCTTACAGCTGAGATGGCTTACTGTTAACTTGTTGTGGCTATGTTGTGCAGGGTCCTGGGTTCAACACTTGCAAGTGCTTGTTATTGTGATGCAAGGCAGACCTGTTCAGCTGTGGAGGAAGAGATAATAGCGATAATTACAAGCGATGCCTATTTTGGGCACCTTCACGCCCATTAACAGTGCCTTTGGTCAGATGATTTGCAGTGAGAGGTTCAGAGTGTGAATCCAATGTGTAAATGCACTACACACACACACACACACACACACACACACATATATATACTACACATGTATGTCACACATATATATATATATATATATATATATATATATATATATATATATATATATATATATGTATATATCTATATCTATATATATATATATATATATATATATATATATATATATATAGCTATATATATATATATATATATATATATATATATATATATATATATATATATATATATATATATATATATACATATATAAATACATTTTCCCTACAGTTGAATGACTGTGCTGCATGATATGTTTGAGAAGACATTACATTTATGTGCAGCAGGCAGCACAAATGGCTTGGTGGAAAATTGCTGTGGCTATGGTGTGCAGGGTCCTGGGTTCGAGACTTTCAAGGGCTGAGTATTTTGTTGCTGGGCAGAACAAGGGCTGTTGAATACCATGTTTAAGACACTTTTAATCGGTTATAAGCTGATTTGCACAGGTTTGCGTGATGGATAAGCAATGCTAACTTCTGGTTAAATATGCTTACAGACAGCCTGACAGTGCTTAATCTGTGTAGCCATTGCTTGCCATAGTTGTCCATTTCTTCTATAGCAACAGCTGTGCATATGTACTGAATCTGGAGGTATATTTGGACACTCAAACCACAGAGAGAGGGGTGAGGACAACAATAATGTGTTGTGGAGCCAATTAGACCATATTACATGTGTCCAGTGGACACGTGTGCAAAATGGACAGCTATGTATGGGTTAAAATTTTTTTTGGGAACAGATTGCCCTTTTTTTCTAAGGTGAGAGTGTGATTTGGGGAAGGATAGTAGGTATATTTGAGCAGGTAGGTTGGGTAGGAAGACAGACATGACAGGCAAGACAGCATACAGGGGCGATATATGACATGTGGGGGGTAAACACCTTTGATGGGGAGGGTTGTTTGAAAATCAGAAGCCCATGGGCCCCCAAATGGAAACAGTGGGACTGAGGTCCCCACCCATGGGCAGTCACCACTGCATCTTCATGGCCCCAAAGGTGGCTGTGCTGGGGGCTGAGCAGGAGGGGCAAGCTGACCCTCTAAATGCACCACATGGCCCTCAAGCTGGCGTAGCAGATCTCCAAACTCCATTTGGAGCTTGCTACCCACCAATCCGCGGACCTGACTTTGTGTGACAGGATCCTGTCTGTGCCCACTCCCAGGGGGGACAAGCCCCATCCCATGACGCAGTTCCACCCAAAGGTGGTGCAGGACCAGCAGACTTGGAGTTCCAGGGGTGGGTCCCAGACATGTTGGGGCCGGGTGCCACGGCGAGATGAGGTGGGTCCGCTGGGACTGGCCTTCCCATATGTGCTATGGTGTTGCAGTTTTAAAACATATGTGGGTTAGTAATAGTCAACACAATCCAGGATTAGTTATAACAGCATTCATAGATATTTCAATTAACCCAAAACACCAGATTTGGAACAGTTGCATAGCAAACAGAACACATGCATATATGGAAGCACAGTGGCCATTACAATGGCATGCAGGTTACATTGATAGCAACAGGCCACCAGTGATAGTATTTCAACATGGAACATTAACAGAATCACATTTTCATATTTATTCAACAATACAACATATGTCCCAATAGTAGGTTTGGTGTAAACATACCCATTGATTTGTGTATTTAGATTATTGTTGCAGATATGGTGGTGGGGGAAGACATCTCAATTTACAACTTATATATCCTTGTACTACTCACAACTTTAATGATCATTGCTCTAATCATTAAGGTACAGGTATTATTACAATACCCTATGGCCTTGGTTTGGGCAGTGGTATGTTTGTACCCAGTGTATATTTCAACTGTCTAATTGCTAAATTCTTGCATCTCTTACCTGGTAGACCAGTGGAGGGAATGTTTGTTAACACTACCTGATTGTTTCTACACATATTCCCAGATTCAATGTTTATATAATGCCCACACCCTGAACAAAGCTTGACAACATAGGGGTACAAATAGGAACATGTTTTGAATATTGCTGTCATAACCTTGGAGAGTTTCATGAGTGATGGATTTGTTTTAATATACATTTTCTGAAGGTTTTGAGGTCTGAACATCAAATGTATGTCATTATTTTGTGACTACAATTCTGAGATCATCTCACTGATTTGCTAGGGGGACATAGGAACAGGCAGAAAATATCAGCCAATTATTTGGACATTCTTAAAAACTGTACAGTTGAGAGGTATGATTATGCATACAGCTTACTAACACTCCCAGGATTCGAACCATGGCTGTGTCTGAAAAAATCCAACACTTTAAGTCACAGTTGAGTGTGCTATTTGGATATTGCTGTCTATTGCTTTATTGTTTTCTGTCTAAGTCTCTCTTGGTTGTACAATCTGATCTTGTATTTACAACGGTCTTATACAGACATTCCTAGACATTTTTTTATGTAGCACAGTGTGGATAACAGTGGTTAATACAACATTACTGTTCAGAGAATGCAACAATAAATGTCATACAATACCAGAGTAAACATAACCAGTCCAGGATTTAGAGTTTTATTGCCAGACAGTTACAGTTTTATTTAAATATGACCTATATGGGACTATTACTGTCATATTGTCTGGTTTATTCAGTACAACCCATACAACAGTTTTTATACTTCCAGATGACTTTCTATTACTTTATATTTATTTGGTATGACTACTACAAGCAGGATTGTTACTCACCAGCCTCACAATGCAGCCTTTGCAGCCTACTTGCATGGGCTTCCTGATTCACAGCCCGCTCAGCTGCAGCTGTAAAGGAAATAGAGACATATTTAGGCACACCTATCTATCACATACACATGCTGGACTTTAGTAAGCAGTAATGGTATGACTACTTACACACTGCTGGGACATCACCCCTCTGCCTTGCTTCTTGGGCCCACTCATCCAAGACCTCCCTCTTTCTCCACTTCAAGTTGGCATAGTGGTGCCTGACCTGCTCACCAGTCCAAGGGATACCAGTGGCACTGGTGAGATAATGGGCTAGATGGTCTCAGGCTTCTTATTTATATTGGGAGCCCTGGTACTAGCCCTGCAGCAGTCTCTCATCATGTTTTTATTACCATGAATTCTACCATGACCTTGGACTCCTGTATGCCCCAGTGCTGCACCCGGAAGCACAATCCCTCTCTAACTCCTACCATCCTGCCTACAGTGGGAAGCTGCAACAAGTTATGAGCTGTATTCCCACCTGTGGGGTTTAAATACCCTTTGCCATGATTGGATGGTTTTGAATATGCTGAGCTAAGCTAAGCTATGGGCAAACCTGCTTAGCTAAGGTTGGCATTGCTTAAAGGGACAGGTTCAGCACTCCTTACCAATGGGCAAATCCACTTAGCTGGTCTTCTCATTGCTTAGCAGTCATATTTACATAATGCTTACACCTGGTAAGCAGAGCTGTGCAATGCTTACATTGCTTATTTTTCATTTTAGAGACTATCTGCTGTATGACATTGATTCATCATTCATTACATATATTTTTTTGCTGTCCCTGACATCCCCCAATGTGCTTTCATTACATTTATTCATGTGTGACTATACTGTATGGGGCACTTTTGTTTATATGGGGATTTCACCACTTTATTAAACTGACACCTCATATCTGGACCTAATGCAGTACTCCGGTTCACAAATATATGTTATTTATTAGGTAATACTAAAATAAAATGTTTATGTACTGCTTTCACATGTAAAATGTCAATTGGTTACAGTGGGGATCAAACCAGGAATGGCTGCTAGCAAAGCATACTCTCTAACCACTACAGTATTGCAGTATGACTTATGTTGGATATCTCTTGCTATTTAACTTCTTGTGCTGTTTAACCTGGACTAAGCGTAGTTAAGCAACGGGGAAACCCATGCAGCTACGCTTAAATTTTATTGCAGGTGCAACTAACACTAGGTGAGACTGCAATACAAATTGTAGCTTGCTACAGATCCCCTACCATGCCCCAAGATTCTCACTACACCTTTCTAAACATAACGGAAAATATTAAGATACAACCAAACACCCTAATACTGGGTGATTTCAACTACCCTGCCATTAACTGGGAAAACTACTCCTGTACCAACAACTTTGCTCAACGGTTCTTGGAATTCATAAATTCCAATGCCTAGAGCAACTAATTCATAGTCCTACCAGGGGTACTGATATTCTAGACCTGGTCATTACCATCATGGGAGATCGATGCTCCACACCAGTGTCACCTCCTCGTTGGTCAGATCAGACCATAAGGTAATCACCCTTGACATCCACATCCCAACCCCACCCCCTTTAAGGAAACCTCTGTAAAAAATCTTCTCCAAAGCCAACTTCATGCTTCTCAAGTCAGAAGTAACAGACTTCATGATACCCATGCAGATGGGAACTGGAAGTTCAACTGCTGAATCCTACACTAAGGTGCTGTATGAACACATTCACTCTTGCATGGATCGAGCTATCCCAAATAGAACCAAGATGCTGTCCTCTAAAAAAAGGAAGCCAATCTGGTGGTCCCCTGACAGAAACAAGGTGTACAACAGAAAGAAGAAACTGTTACAGAAAAGAGGAAGAACCCGGGATTCAAAAAAACTCCCTCACCAACCTCAGTAGAAAGCTGAGATCCCTCATAAAATCTTCCAAAGCTAGTTATGAAAACAAAATTGCTAAAGATTCCAATAACAATCCCAAGGCATTCCATAGCTATGTCAAGAATCTAAATGGCAATACTCAGATCTGCTCTGAGCTACAGCAGAATGGCACTAGATATACTGATCCCAAGTATATTGCCAATACCGTAGCAGATAGATTCAGTGCCAACTTCACCCCTCTCTCACCCTCTAAAGGGCCCATCCCAGTACTGAAAGAATGACAAATTCCAGTAATCATGGCCACTCAGGTAAAAAACACACTCTCCAAATTCAAGAATACAGCATCCATGGGACCAGACAACATCCCAGCTGTGTACTGCATGAACTATAAAATGAACTGGCAGCTCACCTATGTGTCATGTTTAATCATAGCCTCATCTCAGGCTTCGTGCCCATAGAGTGGTGCACAGCTACAGTCATCCCACTCCACAAGGGGGGATCCACTTTGAATCCTGGGAACTACCATCCCATCAATCTGATGGGGTCTATATTAAAATCCGGAAAGGCCTTAACATCGAATTTATGTACATTTACACATAAAGGTCGATGTACATAAACATCGAAACGCGTAATCGGCAAAAATCACAACACCAAATGTGTTACATCAACAAAGAGTGCCTCACAGCTACATTCAAACTAACATACAAAACTTAAATTAACTCACTTTTGCAGGGGGGCAAGCCCCCCTGCACCCCTCACCCCCACCCCCCTACTTAAATATACCAACTCTGAGATCGCACTACTGTGGGGAAAAGGATATATTTCCTTATTCCCACGATCACACTACTGGCTAAACAAACACGTTCGGCATTGTGATTTTCGCCGATTATGTCTTTTGATGTTTATGTACATTGACCTTTATGTGTCGATGTACATGTATCCAATGTTATGGCCTTTCAGGATTTTAAAATAGACCTGGTTTGATGAGCCTGATCTACAAGGCCATGGAATGTATTATCATGGAACTTATAAACAAAGACATTGGCAACCTTCAAACACTGGACTCCACCCAGTTTGGGATCGTGAAGGGCCAGTCTTGCCTCCTGAACCTGATTGACTTCTTTGAATCAGTCTCCAGAGCCATGGACGAGGGTAAGGTGGTTTACACAGCCTACTTGGACCTCGCCAAAGCCTTCGACACTATCCCCCACTCTGGAATCATAGATAAACTTACTGAGCTGAGCATTAATCCCTACGTCACTCAATGGGGTGCAAACTGGCTTACTGACAGAACACATGCTGTAAAAGTAGCTGACTCCAAATCCAGCTCCAGACAAGTGACAAGTGGTGTACCGCAGTGTTCTGCCTGGGACCACTCATGTTTGGCATCTACTTCTCTGAAGTATAGGCCAACACTAAGGGACTCTGGCTTGCAAAGTTCGCAGATGACTGCAAGCTGGGAGCCATTATTGAAACCCCAAATGATGTGGATATACTACAAAAGGGCCTTACGAAAACAAATGCCTGGTTCCAGAGCCATGGGCTCAAGCTAAATGCCAAAAAATGTATAGTTGCCCCCTTTGGGAAAAAACACGTACCTGTGAATTACCACATAGGTGGCAGTACACTAAACACTGAAAGTGTGATAAGAGACCTAGGGACACAGGTAGACAGTGGTCTCCCCTTTGATAACCACATAGCCACAACAGTTAGAAAATCCTTCTACATGGCACACCTCATCACTAAGGGCTTCTCATCCAGAAAAAAGGAGGTCATTGTCCCTCTGTACTCATCCCTCATTAGACCCATTATAGAATACAATGCCTCGTTTGGTATATATTGCACAAGACATCTGCAGCAACTAGAAAGGCCGCAGAAATACCTCACAAAATGAATCACAGGCCTAAAGCAGATGCCTTATGCTGACCGTCTAAGGAAACTCTGTCGCATATTGCCTACTCAGAGGCGATCTCTGCCTAACATACAAGGACATGTCAAACCCAAAGTTGTTGGATATGCTACACTTAAAGAAATTCCAATCCCTTTGAGCCACACACACTCCAGGGATCTTAACCTTGTCATCATGATGAATAGAACATGCTAGAGGGATAGGTACCTGACCCAGAGACTCTCCATACTCTGGAATAGGCTGCCCATACATGTCAGGCAGAGCACTTCAATGGCCCTCTTCAAGAGGAACCTTGACGACTGGATGGGAGATTGGAAATTCACCCCAGGGATCACATCAGTAGCTCTGTTAGACAGGGGTCCAGGAAAGTAAATATTTATGGGAAGCAATAGCCAGGGAATCATGGCTAGGACTGTATAGGCCCTAGGGCCGATAGCCTAGTACCTACCGATGAACCTATGAACCTATTTATAAAAAAAAAAAAAATAGTTTTGTTGTGTTATTTTATCTATACCCTTTAGAATATCCCTGCTAATGCTAAACTTTTTCTTTTATCAACTGTCTGCTTTGTGGGACAATTGTCCCTTTTGGCTTTGTCCACACTCCTTACTCTGATGGGTTGCGAGGTGTGAGCTATGTGCTTATCTACCTGTGTTATCCTAATAACTTTTGGCTTGGTAGCATACCTCTCAACCTCTTAAAGCAAAATATCTGGACAAAGCCTACAATGATGGGGAGACAAATAGGGACAGATTTTAAATATTGTTCTTACAAACGTAAAAAGTTGATAGAATAATAGGTTTTACATTAGCATGAATTTTCTGATGGATGTGTGGAGTCTTACACTCAAATGTTTTGTCATTATTTAATTACTTCAATCCTCAGCTATTTACCAGAAAGGTATACATTTTAGGGGGAACACACCAAAAATATGAGGCAAACATATGGGCATTCTGCAAAAATCTGTACAGTTGAGAGGTATGCTTGGTAGGGATGACTGTTGCTTTTGCCTTTGACCACATATTTTTTGTTTTCCTGATGGGTTGGGGGTGTTACGAGCATTCTTGCTCATCTTTAATTGCCAAAAGGCAATTCCAGAGTGCAGGGGGCATGTGTATTGTGAGAGCTCTGCTCTCAGACACTCCCCCTGTACTTGTACATGGAACCATGTCCGTTTTAAAGCATGGCAGTGCACCTTCATAAATATGCATGGGGCGCTGCCATGCATAACAGGAACGGTCCCTGCTGTGTAGGAATAACTTATGTTTGCTGAATCCTGTGGTCTGTGTGTGTGTGTGTGTGTGTGTGTGTGTGTGTGTGTGTGTGTGTGTGTGTGTGTGTGTGTGTGTGTGTGCTTGTGTGTATGTGTGTAAGCACGCGTGCACTTGTGTTGGGGTGTCACAGGGATTTATAAACAAAAAAAGTGTAAAGAAGACACAGCTCCCCTATGTCACAGGGAATGTATTCTACAGAAAATGCTTTTTGTTTTGCTTTCAAAAAGCGATCATCTTTCAAGATTTTTGGTGGGTTAGCTTTAATGAAGATAGTGCTGCTGAATCTCATTTTAGAAAAACACAGAACTACCATATATTGTATCATGTGTATTAAACATATAGTGATGCTATAATAGCCATTTTATACTTATCAGTAATTGTTCAGTGTTAAGTG
Organism: Protopterus annectens; assembly: GCF_019279795.1. NCBI lineage: Eukaryota > Metazoa > Chordata > Ceratodontiformes > Protopteridae > Protopterus > Protopterus annectens. The sequence continues at coordinate 422,958,412 of NC_056727.1, read as the reverse complement.
TGTTACATAAACACAGGCTGACCACAGTTGTGAAGCTTGGGAAGTCCCACATTGTTTGTTTTTTCATGAGAACAATGAACGGCTTAATAGAATAATGATTACTTACTGTATATGATAACTATATGGTAATTAAAATAAAAAGAAACCACTTATTTCTATTACTGCATTTCTAGCTGTGCAGCTGCCAGTACAGTATGGGGCTGTGGTAGCTTTGAAGTGATGATTTTCAAGTGCATAAAACAACACTTTATAAATTACAACACATTGTTAGGGTTACAGTTCCTAAAAATCATACATGACCTACAACTTCAAGTCTGTCATGAGCCCTCTCTTCAGTTACATATAACTTAGTAGGACAGAGTTCTGAGAATGTATGCTCACTAGGCAAAACAAAATGCACAAAGGCCAACTACTGCAACATTATAAGATTGTAAGAGTAGATTTTTCAGTACCAACAGCACCAAAGTCATTTTATGCACATTCAACCAGTCTGACTAAAAGCCTACAATTCCAAGCTAAGAATCTAAATAAATGGTCACTGTATTCCTTGGAAAGTGATCTCACTCATTGTTTCTGCTTTTTTGTCATCCAGTAATGGGATTTGCACATAGTTCTCCAAGTCATCTGTCTTTGACTTTGCTTACTAGAAGAAAAAAAGGGGAAAAGAATTCTAGACATAAGAATGTAAGGAAATGGATTTTTTCCTCTTGCTATTATAGACATTAACAAGGAAATGGTTAACATAATTTTATATGTTGCCTATGGCTTATCAGTAGTCTGCTGTAATCATCTGTATACTGTAGAGGCAATATAAGTACATTTAATAAAAATGCAATAAAAGATGGTATGTTTGCATTCTGGCAAAGCTTTTTACAATTTCTTAAAATCTGGTTATTGTTCTTGGCGGCTCAGGAAGTTCGGCAGGCTAATAAGATGTGATAAATGAAAGATAAAAGCTATCCATAATGATGTCCTCTTTATTGCTGAGGGAATTATATGGCTCAGTTATCCGCATCAGATGTATAGAGGCACTAGAATATTTATGGCTTAAAAAGTATAGAATAACTAGACACTTGCCTGACAGCTTTCTATAAGTAAAATTATAAAACCACGCAGCTGTGGGGAAAAAAGTGTCAGGAGGGAAAATCACACAAAAGATGAGAAATAGAATGATGGTGATATTAGGCAGACTGCAAATTGGTATGTTGTATCCATGCAAATCATAGATGAGGGAATCACTTTGAATATGTGTTTGAATCTTAAAGCTTTATATGTTTATATAAACTGAAATGCCAGATGATACAAAAAAGTGCAGGGGGGTTTAGTTTTTTTCTTTCTTTTTTAATTCAAAAGGAACAAATAAACAATATGATCATTGTTTGAGATACTAGTATCCACTATTATGTATGATTTGTTTTTACCTCCATTTGTATATGGTTTTAAGATGATGGATTACACCTGTACTCTGTTCTGAAATGGGTCAATAGACTAGCTCACTTACCAGGGTTAACAAATTATAAATTAACAAATATTTGCAAACCATTACACGAGCAACACATATTAATAAATAATCACTAAATAGCAGAACATACCAGAATGCAATAACTTCAAAATTCATCTGTGCTGTAGCTGTTTCTGAATAAATTAAAAGAGAAGATTAGAATCTACAACTGAACGTTTTTCGTTCTTTCTTTTTTTTTTTTGGTTGGGCACAAACAGTGTGGCTAATATGGGTATTAATATATATTCTTCTTTTTTGTTATTATGTTTTTTACACTGCAAAGTGATATTCACTTTGTATCAGAGCATGTCAATATCTTTAGGAGCTAACTGATGTTAAAAAAATAAATACTAAGGCACACATGACTTAACTTTTATTTATGTTTGGCTCTACAATTCACTTGAAAGCCTTTTAGCCAAGGAATTTGAATCAGGTATCATAAGGTTCTACTGCAGATGTTTTCAGAAGACCACAGTATGGGGAAAAAATCAACATGGTCATTGCATGTGTGAAAGTATGTGTGTGTGTGTGTGTGTGTGTGTGTGTGTGTGTGTGTGTGTGTGCATCTGAAGTATACATTGCCCATCTATCTTTGGAAACTCATCTAACTTATACTGAAAGTCTCAGATACTGATACCTAATATAAAGCAGGAAATGCCTGAGACAAAAATGTCCTGGACTCTGTCTAAATCATTTGGCCTATGACCTATATATCATTCTTGTCAGGTCATTAAAAACAATAACATTTAGGTTTTCCCTCAAACTGGCATGTATGTGTAGTGTGCAGCTCTGTGTCATGTTATCCCATCTGAGATTAGCAGCACATATTTAGAGATAACACTCTATCAGTGGTATGCATTACTCGAGGGCTGGAAAACAGTGGTTAAAGGATGGATCTCTTTTACTTGAGAAAAATGAAAAACAATTTAGTTCAGATGAAGAAACACAAAATGAAATGCACACCAAGTAGAAAAGAATTTCCTGACAGTAACATAGCAATAGAAGGACCATATTTTATGTTATTGTTTTGTTTGCCTCCAAATCTTATTCAGTTGTGGTGTACTGGTGGTTAAATTTCAAATTAACTAATATTTATTCTGTTTTTCTTTCTATTTTTTTTACTTTCAATACAAACAGTTATGTAACTATTTGAAACTCACAAATACTGTAATGTCAATTTATATAACATTTTAAAGGTTTCAGTTTGCAAAACCATTTAGCTTGATGTGTTTTATCAAGGCAACATTGTCATATGTTTAACAAGACCACAGACTTACATGAACTTCAATTATTATCAGAATTTATGCACAACAGACTAGTAATTATAAACATTTGCCTGAATTTAAATGTAACAAATATTTCAAAGAGAATATAAAAAATAGATAGATCGTAGTAATAATTATTCCGCTATTTTTGCCAATTTGTTTTGCAACTATCAGTGTCTTTCTACTCTTACTGAATGACTCTGTCACATTTCTAGAACTAATTCTTGCTTCTGTCAGCACTTCATTCTTCTCAATGGAGAAATAAAAACAAAAGATAATGCATATGTACAACACAAACACGCATACACCAATATAACATGCACACACATTCTGTCTCTCTTTATCTGTTTACACACACACACACACACATACACACACACACACACACACACACACACACACACACACACACACACACACACACACACACACACACATTCTAGTGCCAAAAGCCTGTTTTAAACAGTTACAGTTAACATAAAAAGCCAGTTACAGGGCATGTACAATTTTACATCAAACATACTCAACAAAATCTGAAGTTTAGTAACATGTAAAATCATAACAAAATGTTATACAGCTTAAATGTATTTTACCGTATTGTTGATGAATTTGTTATAGGCCTTCACAGGCTTCTGGTGATGTTTCTTGATTAAAAGTATGATTTTTTCCTTTAGGACCTGGCATTCAAGCTTAATTATGTCCATATCAGATAAACTGAAAAGCAACATGTGCCACATGTTACTTATTCTCTTCTATTCATTTTTTAATGGTTTAGATTATATTGTCATTTCATTTTAATAGCTAAAATCTACTGCCTACCCTTTATCCAGGATAACAATGGTTTGGGAGTAAAGAAGGAACCAGACAAGGTGTACCTCACACAGAAGTACACCCTAGTATTAATTTTGCATTTTTCTGAATTATTAAAAGGAAACAGCTGGGCACTGCAACCCAAGTGTTAGGAAAAGTGACATGTTTTATTTAAATCAAAAAAGCTTTTAAACTGGGCACATAATATCAGATATGTAGAAATAAACACACACACATACACACACATGCACGCTACATATATATATATATATATATATATATATATATATATATATATATATATATATATATATATATGCACATAATGGCAACCATGGAGTTCTTTTTTGTGAATGCTGGTTTCTATTCTTTCTAATTTTTTCTCCAAACATATATCCAAGAACGCTATCTCTTTATCAGAATGTTCCATTTTAAATTTAAGAAAATTTGCCGTGCCATTTAAATAAGAAATATATCCATGCAGACCATCAAAACTCCCTTTCCATACAAAAAAACAATCATCCACAAATATTTGGTAACCTTCAACCTTACTATTCAAAACATGCCATGATACAACAACAAAATATTTAAAGTATTTTAAAAAAAATTGTATGCAGTGTCATGTGATATGCTGGGTGTGGTCATGTGATACTTGTTTGCTCTTTTTTAAATGGTGATTATTCTGTGTAATGGTATTAGCATTGAGAAAAGGTTGTTACCTGAAAGCTTTGCTTTAATTAAGTTTTGTTTGATGTTGGATTTATTTCTGAGTCTATCTTTATTTTTGCAGTTACCACAGTATCAGCCTTATTACCAGCTAATGTCCACGCCATGCCAGGATCCTGAGTTTCTTCTCAAACTCAGGTTACTGACAGCACAGATGGATAATCTGCCTCTGAGCCATAGAGGCCTTTACTTAACTACTTTTTGAATAGTTCCATCAGTTTTTCTTCCATTTTGTGTAGTTTGTTTCTCTAATTCATCTTAACATTTCTCACACCTACAGTCCCATGCACTTTGCACCAGGTTTAATCTGTATCCACTGTACTTCTTTTACCTTCATAGTTCATCAGTCACTCATACAGCCATCATTATCTTGCCTAAATAACATTCCAGGCCAGACTCTCCTTTGAATTTTGTGTGCAAAATCTATGATGGCTGCCCAACCCTGGTCTTTCTAGTTCTTCCTTCATTTTCAGCTGCTATCTTATCTTCTTAGTGAGGAATTGATTTTAGAAGGTCTGTGTCCCTTCCAAGTAGTTTGTGCAGCCTGCCTGCAGTTAATTCAGATGACAGGTCACTCTGACACACTTCTGCACTGTCCTGTCCTTCTGAAAATCTCGGTAGTTAAAAAAAAATTCAGAAGTTTAAAAAAAATAAGTTTGTTCTTGTTAAGCATAGATTGTTTATATAAATTTGATTAGTTTTAATATACACAATGGTCGTTATCTTCCTTGGTAAAGAAAGACAAGTAAATATCAGTTAAAGTAACAACATTGTGAAATAATTTTCTGCCAGGAATTTAAAAGTGCTAAAAACATAAAAAAGTCCTACCTCATTTTGGGATGGAGATATTTTCTGTAGGTTGGACTCTAAGTCCAAGAGAGAGTTATTATTAGGGGTGAAAACTTTGCTGAACTGGAAAGTAGAATGGAGATTGGCTGATAAACATAGTAGTTGGGCTGTGGGCATGTTTTCTTCCCCAGAGGAAACATGGACAATGGGGTATGTTTATGGCCCAAACAATAACAAATGTTCTTTTTTCACAGTTGTTTTAGTACTGTTGAAGCAGCAGGAAGTACATTTTTTTAAATATCTATATTGAATTATCACTTGCGACATAGGCAAACTTAACAAGTTCACATTCACAAACATTATGCATCACATATATTGTTATATATTGTATAATTTAGACAAAATTACATAAATTATCCAATTCCTGCCTTCTCTTAAACCTCATTCATCCTCCAAAGCATTTTTCTGCATGTATTGTTCTCACAACTGTTTTCTTTTTAATTTACTCTTACCCTTTTTCTAATGATCCCACCTCCTATTATTTTCTCTCTGCTGCAATATTCACTAATTCAAGTGTAGATGGGTTAGATTTTGATTTCTGTTTTCTAGTAATTGCTTTTTTGGGCAGCCACCAGAATAAAACTTAAAGCCTTGCTATGTCTAGACAATTCAGATGCTGTATCCCAGCTCAAAAAATGATTTTCTGAGTTATACTCATTTGCCCATCCAGTATTCCCAACAGAGTACTCTGTAGGAATTTTTAAAGCCTGCCAAGTCATTATACTCCAAAAAGCATACAATCCCAGTTACCTCTTCCTTCTCCATCTACCTGAGGAAAAATTCTTTGGAGTCTACTTGGGATATAAAAGTATCTGTGCAATCCTTTCAGGGAAAATCCAAAATCTTTTAAACGTTGTTGGATATTTGGGAATCATACATAGGTCCTCCCATTGTTTCTTTGTGAATTGCATATCTAATCTCTCGTCCTAATCATTTCTGATCTCTACTGATTGATTCCTATAGTTATCATGTAATAAAGTAATTTTAGCATGGAACTTCAATGTTTCCCCAGACTCACTCGGGGACAGGAGCAATCCATATTATTCAGGAGGCCTGTAACCACTTAGCTTTATTTGACGTATGGTGGATAGTTAACACTTCTGATATATAATGGGATTCAATAAACTCTGTGTAAGCTTTGTGTGAAGCCTACATGAAGTTTATGTGTTTGTGCGGTGAGCAGCAGACCTAATTACATACTCATGCTGTGCACTGCATTCAAACCTAAATATGGTTTTGTGTCTGGCAGCAGTGTTGCTGGCCAGGAAACCATGTAAGACAATATGAATAGCAAACTTGTTTACAATAGAGCAAACTAGCTTATCGGGATTGTGCGGAATGCCACAGTGATTACCAGGGTATATTATATAGTAATGTACAAAACTTTATATTTACTCAACTCTCTTTTTAAACCAAAACATACAACTTATTCTACTTTTTTAACATTCTCCTTTTTGTTTATAGTATTGTTTTATCTGTCAACAATATACATGTATGTAGCTTACGTATTTTAACTACCAAAATTCTCTGTTGCTATTTTTATTGAAATGTGTCTGTTTTACTATTTGTATTGCATTGTATATCTTTGTAGCTTTTCTCCCCGGGCCTCGGCTGAAAAAGGGCAATAGCTCAGCCGGACACTCCTGGTCAACGAATGTAAAATAAATAAATGATGTGTATGGATCAAACACAGTACAGGATAGTGCATAAAGTGCAGAGCATTGTGAAATCCTATTCCAGGCATTCTGTACAAAAGTTGTGTAAATGATTTGTAAGGGTACATGGACAGCCATTTAAAATAAACAGTCAAGGGAAGTGTGTGTATTGAATAGGGACACATAGATGAATTACAGGAGTGAACACAGGGAAAGAGAACAGCTGAAACATTGTACGGTACAGCAGTGAGGGCATATAAATGGAAGACAGTTGTAGCAGGAACACTAATCACATATCAACATGGTACAGTATGGACTTCACAGTGAAACTGTATATTATGTGACTGTTAGACAAGATAACATAACAATGGAGAAGATGTTTTTGTGAGATAAGCATCTTGACATGAACAATGGATAGGACAGCTATCAGGGAAGTTATACTGGGTGCATATTATGAAGCTGTGCAAACTGATTTGCTTGAATACTCATTTAATGTCAGTATAGGTCTCCAACAAGTAGTACACAGTTACAAGCTCATGGACAACAGTAAAAAAGCATGTACAATCATGGACGATATCAGAATAATACGACCAGTAATCCCATACCTCTCACACAACATATGTGATTCTGTATGATCATAGATGGTTCTGTATGAACACACTTATACAACTATTATGACATGATAGTCATCTATGAGAGTAATCAAGCACACAGTCCTGACACTGTAACATCTGCATGAGGTGTTATACCTGTATGTGACATTATGATTACTACAGGCTAGTTGATTGGTGTACATGCTATATATATATATATATATATATATATATATATATATACACAGAATACTTAGGTATGGCCAATAAGATGTGTGACAGCTCACTGTGGCAAATGTGTTACACTTCAGTTATACATCACTGGAAGATGTGTACAGAGGTACATGAAGAAGGCTGCATTGTACTTGGTTATTGGTGTGATGAAGGCTGTGTACTATGGAAGTATGATGGCTTTTGATGTGGATGTCCTGCACATAGTCAGTAGGTGTGTTACATACAAGGGAGAACTCACCACTGTGGCCAAATGCTGGTGGATGTTCCACATATATAAAAGTATCTGTGCAATCCTTTCAGGGAAAATCCTAAATCTTTTAGACATTGTTGGATATTTGGGAATCATACATAGGTCCTCCCATTGTTTCTTCTACCCAGGACACAGGACAATTAGTGCTTATAAGACGTGATGTCTACATTATCCTTGATTTCTGCATGTGTTTTCATAATGTAACAAATCCCCATATGTTTTTGTTTCCTCTCATGTGTTGTCATGGCTGTGGCAGGAATCTTTGGTGTGTGTTGACACAATCTGTATTATACTAATATCACAGTTGGAATCAATGATTGCCCACAATCTGTAGTCCTCTTGACAGTTGTTTGTTCGATACAGTATGTGTATTTTATTCTTAATGTCTGTGACTTAAATAATGGACAGGAAAGGGCCTAGCAGACATCCCTGATGTACAGACCTAATCAGTGGACCAGATATATATATTTATTTATTTTACATTTCTTGACTGGGTTTGTCCGACTGAGCTGATAGCCCTTTTTCAGCAGACACCCGGGGAGAAAAGCTCTACTAATTATATAATGCAAGTATACAAAAGCAATAAGCAGAAAAGCAAAACAATTTACAGAAAAAAGATAAAAGTGAGCAAAAACATAATGTGAGAAAGTAATTTTAACAACAGAAGAAGAAAAATAAAATAAAATACATAGTAACAATTCCTTCTAACATACATCAAAAATGAGAGAGAAGTGAGAGATACATAAATTGAATAAAAATATAAGGAGTTTAGCATTTATGGATAAAAATGCCAAATAATAGACAAGTAAAGAAGACAAGAAAGAACAAACAGATAAGAAGGGAGAAATAAAAGTAAAAAAAATAGTAAGCAAGTAGTGAACTGTCATTAGAATAGTAAGGATGCTAATGGAGGGTGAGTACAGTGGCAAGACCAGTGACCTAATAAGTATTCTTTAGTAGCTGCTTTGAATTATGTTGTTTGAGGGACCTAATTTCTAATGGGAGCCTGTGGCAAGCAATGGAGGGATGGTAGCTAAAGAGGTTGCATCCAGTTTTAGTCTTAGGTTTATAGATCAGTAGTAAGTGTTGGTCAGAGCTTCAAAGAGATTTAGTGGGAGACTAAAGAGTGATGAGAGGAGATAAGTAAGCACAGTAGGAAGGCTGGTATAGGATAGAGTTTATAATCTGGAGCTGAGAGAGGAGAAACAAGTGAGGTAATTCTAACCAGTTTAAGTGTTTTAGCAGAAGACAGTGATGGGATTTGTAAGTTTGTTCTGCTGCAAATCTAGCTACCTTATTGTACACTGATTCTAATTTAGCTAGGAGAGGAGTTGAGATTTGTGAGAATTTGAGAGCTATACAGTAGACTAGGTAGGAGGTAAGCATGAGATAGGGTTACTTTAGCTTCCTTGTTGAGGCATTTTTTGTTCTGTATAAGAGGCCCAGTTTAAGCTGAGTCTTCCTGATACAATTATTTACATGTAGGTCAAACTTAAGTTCATCATCTATAATAACACCTACAAATTTTGTGCTTGATTCCACTATAATCAGAGTGTTATTGAGAGACAGTATAGAAAAAGTGGATTTAAGGTGATTACAATTTTTAGAAAGAAAGAGTATGCGTTTTTTTTTTAATTCAGAATAAGCAGGTTATTGGAGAGCCAAGTTTTAACTGAATGAAAGGTAGCCTCAATAGCTGAGATGAGTTTAAAGGGAGTAACAGCAATTGTGTTGACTGTACCATCATCTACATATTATACAAGAGATGAATTAGGACAGAAAGAATAGAGTAGATTTGGAAAGATATTGGAAAGTAATGGGCCAAGAAAAGATCCTTGGGAACACCCATCTTAACTGGGACAGGAGGGGAGAGCACTGATTGAAGTCAATCAGTGAAATAGCTAGAAAACCAAGCAACAGTAGCAGTGGAAAAATTACAGTTAACAAAAAACACACAATAGTCCCACAAAATCCAAAAAACACACAATACCACACCAGGAAAAAATGCAATATTCTTTACTGATGTCTCCGGTACCTCAGCTTACGCCTTCATGGAATACATTTTTACATCCAGCAGCATCCATTTATACAGTTCAATTATCCAATATAACAATCAAACAATGAAATGACGATCCCATTCTTAAAGAGCCCATACTTGCTGACATGAGCTAATAACAATTTTAAATACGTCTATCCATTGCATACCATTTATATGTAATTATTCTGTGTTGTTGAGAACACTCACACCTTTAATTCACAAGATTCATACATATATTTTAAATTTAAAATAGACATTCCAATGACAATGTAAATGAACATGATAAAAGTGTGGCCTTCTATATTATACCATAACTTGTCCTGTTTGTCATACACCAGCCGAATCACAATGCTGGAGGGAACACAGACACATATTTACACTAAATATAGTCAGATATAACTAACTCCCTGAGATAAAAAATATGTGCATTCTATTTTTAACTATTAGTGTTCAAATCCAATTCCATATTGTGATCTTTAAGGTAATACCTAAGGTGCATAAGGATTAAAAAAAAAAACCCGGAAAACCTATCATTTCAGGCAAAGGGGCCTATCTGCAGAATGTTGGTATATTTTTGGATTTTCATTTAAAACAACATTTGAATAAGGTCAGATCTCATATCAAGAACAGAAAGGGGTTGGCAGATTTATTGGGGGGTATGAAGTGGTCGCATGAGTATTATTGGGCTACCGTAGATATTAAATCCCAATATACTAATATCCAACATGGGTGGGGGCTAAAGGCAATTAGGACTATGTTAGGGGAAAGCCCACAGATGGATTTCTTGATTAGGCTATTAGAGTTTTCTTTGACATATAATTGTTTTGTGTTTTGCAATATTTTTTCTTACAGCTAGAAGAAACTGAGATGGGGGCCTCATATGCCCCAGTCTATGCAATTTTATGCATGGAATATTTTGAGAAAACTTGTATATATAATACGGTTTTTTTAAAAACAGAGTGGTGGCACTAAAAAGATACATAGATAACTTGATATTCATCTGTAAAGGGGAAATGGATGAATTTGGTGACTTCATATCCCTACTGCAGGAGAACAACTTTGGCCTTGAGTTTACTTATCATACCAAGAAGGCAGTGACACAGTATTTGGATGTGGAGTTTTATATAAATGAACACTTTAAAGTGGCATTCAGACTGTTGTTAAGAGAACTGCGGTTAATAATTTCTTGGCAGTGGATAGTATGTACGCCCCACATTTAATAGCATCATTACCCTATGGTGAATATCTTCGCATTGCCAATAATACTTTCAATAAAGTTGAGTTGACACACGAATTTGACAAGGTAAGGAATAGGTTGAGGAGTAGGGGATATTCAGAAAATGTTTTAAGTTCAGTAGAGAACAAGGTTAGGAAGAGGTTGGGGCTAGCACACCAAAAGGAAAACGTTATGACGAGGACAGAGGGGTACAGTAAGCAGCGTACGGAGAAGGGTAATGATCAAGAGGTTTTTTCTATGTGAATAAATTCTACTCTTATTTCTGACATGCTGAGGATGTTAATCAATAGATATTGGCCCATCATTCTCAGTGATGAGAAGTATGGTAAATGTTACATTTTTCTATAGTAGATCAAAGAATCTAAAAGAACTGTTGTCCATAGGCAAACTGGAAAACAAACAAGCTAAGAAAGGAAGTTATCTGTGTGGAAAGTGTATTGTATGTGGAAAAATTAAAAATCTACATGGTATGAATATCAACGGAAAGATTTATACCACAAGGGATTTTTACAATTGTTATACCAGGGGAGTAGTATACATTATTGGCTACAGATGCACCCCAACTATGTGGTATATAGGGCAGACAAAAAGAGCTGTCAAAAAGAGGATTATGGAGCACTTGGGGGACATCAGAAGAGGTAGGATGGATAGTCCCATTGTGGAACATTTCATTGGGGCCCACGGGGGCTCTGATGAAACCTTTTTCTTTGGTGTGTTGGCCAGGCCTAATCCACAGAGGGAAAGACAAGTCATAGGAAATTTGACTCTATTGGAGACAGAATGTATTATTAACTTTAGAACATTACACCCTAGGGATTAAATATGGAATTGGATTTGAACACTAATAGTTAACAATAGAATGCACATATTTTTTATCTCAGGGAGTTAGTTATATCTGACTATATTTAGTGTAAATATGTGTCTATGTTCCCTCCAGCATTGTGATTCGGCTGGCGTATGACAAACAGGACAAGTTATGGTATAATATAGAAGGCCACACTTTTATCATGTTCATTTACATTGTCATTGGAATGTCTATTTTAAATTTAAAATATATGTATGAATTTCGTGAATTAAAGGTGTGAGTGTTCTCAACAACACAGAATAATTACATATAAAAGGTATGCAATGGATGGACATATTTAAAATTGTTAGTAGCTCATGTCAGCAAGTATGGGCTCTTTAAGAATGGGATTGTCATTTCATTGTTTGATTATAATACTGGATAATTGAACTGTATAAATGGATGCTGCTTGATGTAAAAATGTATTCCATGAAGGCGTAAGCTGAGGTACCGGAGACATCAGTAAAGAATATTGCATTTTTTCCTGGTGTGGTATTGTGGTTTTTTTTTTTTTAAATTACAGTTAGTCAGATCTGTCAGTAGATGTGAGTGAGAGACAGTCCCCCGGATTCACTAATCCTCCATGTAAGACTTAATAAGTCTTACTCGGAGGCTGCAGTTGAACGATTTGATGTCAGTGTGCCATGAATATGCATGATGGCACGCTGACTCAACCGTAAGTCTTAGACAGACCATGTAAGAAAGCAGGGGGCGTGTCCGACTGCCGAGCAGTCTAAATGCCCATGCCCCTGCAAGTGTTTTAAAACTAAACAAACACACACACAAGAGCAGGTCCGCTCAAATGTCCCTGCACCCAACACCACACTCCCTGATATTGTAAACCCCTATCACAGTTCTCAAACGCAAAACATTAAATATATTTTTTTAAATCCCTAAAATAGCTGCCCGTATTTGCACGTGTGTGCGCGGGTGTGCCCATTGCTTAGCTAGAGTTAACAATTCTGACATGGAAGAGCATAAGAAAGAATGTTTATGCAAATCACACCAAATAGCAATAGCATAATGGTAGAGCGTTCGCACAAAGAAGAGGCATTCACGGTTCGAGTCCCACCACTCCCCTTCGTATTTATTTTTTAAATCAGTATATGAAATAATACCTGACAAATATGTTTAAACATTACTAAAAACCAGTGAAATGGCCAATGTATCAGTGAACAAAATAAATATTTTAAAGGATCCTGATATAAAACTGCCTGCAGTTAAGCAGCGCTTCACCCAGCGCAATAGAGTTGCCCGTAGTTTAATAGCACTTTACCTAGCGCAATCGGGGTGCCCACAGTTTAATAGCACTTTACCTAGTGCAATAGAGTTGTCCATTGTTTCATAGCGCTATACCCAGTGCAATAGAGTTGTCCATAGTTCAATGGTGCTTTACCCAGCGCAATGTGTTTGCGCAGACGTGCGCGCTGCACCAACCAGGGCACTGTAGGGCACCGAGGAGCAACATAGAGCAAAGTTGCTTAAATGCAGTCACACCCCCTAGCCTGTCTGGATATTATGAAAATAAAATGAATGACAAGGTTTGAACCCAGGACTCTGTGCATCAGAAGCAAAGTACAGAACCACTAAGCCATAACAACATAGGGGAAACAGCCACTATTAACATTCATATACTTACAAATGGTAGTTTAACCATTACTAAGCATGTCTGCAGTCAGCCGAGAATTTTACAAAATAGCCAATCACAAAAACGTTTGGGGAAATGCGGCATATTTAAGCCCCACAGGCGGGAATACACACCATAACTGATTGTAGCTCACATCTGCAGTTAGAATGTCTGGTGTCGGAGAGGGAACACGCTTCCAAGCGCAACGTTGGGGCATCGAAGAGTCCAAATACATGGTGTGGCTCCTTGTCCACCGTCACGAGTCAAGATTCCTGCAGGGCCAGTTCCAAGGGATGGAGCGCAAGGCAGAGGCTTGGAACCGGTTAGCTCGTGACCTCACCAGTGCCACAGGCATTCCTTGGACTGGTGAGCAGGTCCGTCACCACCATGCAGAACTGAAGAGGCGAAAGCAGGACCACCTGAACCAATGGATACAGAAAGCCTGTGGGATGCGGGATGCCCCACAACTGAGTATGTAGCCATGGAATGCAGTATGTAAGAATTTATAATGGAGTGTGTATAATGGATAGGTATGTCTCAATATCCCTTCACTTACTTTACAGCTGCAGGTGACTGTGCTATGAATCAGCAAGCCTATGCTGATAGGCTGCTAAGGCTGCGCCGCCAGGCAGGTTAGTGATTATTCTGCATGTATTGTTATATAAAATATGGGAAAGAGCATGAAAGAAAGTGTTGTAGTCCAATAATACAGTCATACAATTGTCTGAATAAGTCCTCTGCATGTACTGTCAGATAAAAACATCAGAGAGGCAGAAAAAGAGTGTAGAAACCCATTAAGAAAGGTAACATATGTCTGGAATAATTTCTCTGCAGGCACTGTCATATAAAATAAGTGAGTGAGCCTGAAAAAAGATTGTTCTAACCTATTAATAAAGGTATAATATGTCTTGAACATGTCTGCCATATACACCGTTAAAACAAATAAAGGAGTGAGCCTGTGGAAAAGTGTGTAATGTCATTAGTAAAGGTCTAAAACCCAGAGTGTGCCTGTGTCACAGAGTTTGAAATGTTGTTGTACCCTTGCAGTATACAAACAGTACTGTTTGAAAAGGTGCTGGCAACCCAGAGTTGTGCAGTCCCATATAAAGTGGGTGATAGAAGTACTAGTAGCTGTGAAACATATATACAGTCCACAACAAGCAGTTACTGGCTGGCATGAATAAGTAAACCTGGCACACGTGTACCGTGTTATTTTTTCCCCAGAAATGTGAGTGTGTGTCAAGAAATGCAGGGTTCTGTACAAATCGAAGTGAAAATGTCATGTGAAAACATCCCAGATATGTAGATAAAGAAATATAAATGCAATCAAGAAATATGTAGCAGTAACATCTGCACCCTGGACAGTTAGTATGTCATATATAGGTCAGGCATATATTGAACTAGCCAAACCCAGTACACAACCTAATGTATGGTGGCAAGTGTAATAATACAGGTAGGGGATATACCCTTGTAGTCACTAGGAATGTAGTGTAGACTAAAAGGTCATTATAAGATGTTAACCAAGGTTTTTATACACCCTACTGTATGTGCATAAACCATGCAATTCCACACCTCAATGAGTATGTGTAATCTTAAATATTTGTTGGGACATATGTCCTATTGTTCTATAAATATTTGCATTCACGTTGATGCATGTGCCCTGTTTAAACACCACAATCATGGTGGCCTGTTGCTACCAAACATCACTGCATGCTGTTGGAATAACAACTGTGGTTCAATATATGCATGTGTTATGCTTGCTGTTCAACTGTTGTACCCTTGGTGTGTTGGGTTAATGGGAATATGATTGCATGCTGTTACAACTAATCTGGAATGCTGTTTTGCTTATGTTGTAATTAAACACACCTAATCACAGAACGTATGGGAAGGCCGGTCCCAGCAGACCCACCTGTCCCTCCTCAGCTGGCGAGTGCACCTGGCACCAGCAGGTCCGGTGCCCAGCCCAGGCTCCCCTCCTCCGTTGGTCCTGTGCCACCTTCAGGTGGAAGCGCTGCAGGGGATGGGGCTCATCCCCCCATGCAAGCATGGGTGGAGAAAGGCCACCTGTCACCCTTCAAAGGGTCCGGGCTGTGGTGCGTAGGGAGAGCCAGCATTCAGTCGCTGATCCCCTACCCCAGCTTGAGATGAGAGTAGCACGTCTCCCGGGTGAGTATGTCCAGTTGTCCTGCGCAGACTGTGCTAATGTCAACACAAACAAACCACAAACTGTTCAGAAGTGAGTAACATACTAATGACAGTATAGCAGTTCACAAACAGTGCATGTGCCTGATATTCATAATTGGTAGTACAACATACTTAGTTGTCCTCACCCCTCTCTCAGGGGTGGAAGGTTTCAAATTTCACTCCTAATGTATTGCATATGCACAGCTGTTACTGGTAAAGAAATGGGCAGCTATGGACCTTCCCCACACCCATCCTGAACATCCCGAGCTGGTTTCCCTACTGTCTTCCCCTCTTTGTGCACCCTTTATCACCACATTCCTATCTCCCCATTTACTTTTCTGTCAAAGAAATGAGCATGGGGGTTAGCGAGAGTAAGCACTTGTAAACAGTAGTAAGTGGGTTTGCACCAGTGCGCGCATGTGTGTGCTTAGCTAAGCGTCGCTAAGCGTTGTGCAAACCCGCGCAAACCCACTTACAACTGCTTAAAAGTGCCTTAGTCACTGTGTATGATGGGGCCCTTGTACTGCTCAGCAGCAAAATAAAACATCCTTATGAGTCTCGAACCCCACACCTTGGACTCACCACTCTGCATGAAGCACCACTAAGCCACAGCAGATATACAATAACTTGGTGCTGTAAGAAATATATCATGCATTACAATGAGTGAATGTAAAGGGAAAATAGGAAAGGCATAGGAACACATTGCAATAACTACTGTTGTATGCCAGTTAATTCTTTAATATGAAAAAAAAGTACATACTCCCATGCATCCAGTGTTAGCATTAGGAGGTGTGAGTAAACTTACACACTGAGAAGAGTGCAGTGGAAGAAGCAACAGTCAGGTTTCAGTACAACATGCATATCACTGGCTACAACCCCAGCTTCAGATATGGAGACATATACCATCCTTCTGGCTGAGACAACAGTGTCCACAGCAAACAAGCATGGGCCCCACCTTGCATAACTGAAAGGGCTATGCCTACCTAACCTAGAATTTTATAGCAGTGTCCTGCAATCACAGTGAATACTGCAATTACCACACAGCAGGCTGCATGCAATTACTAAATGGTGGGCACCAATTGGTGCAAGGCCATCACATGCACATGTGCAAATACCTAGAAAAGCAGCCTGTACTTGCTGTCCACACATGCAATATCATTGCACCAACTGAGAGAGAGGGAGAGAGAGTGAGAGAGATAGACAGACAGAGACACACAGACAGACAGATGGAGACAAACAGGCTGTAAGAGACAGACACTGAAAAGAAAGACCAACACACAGAGGAAACCAAAACCAAAAAACAAACAAAAAAATAAAAAACAAAGCAACAGCTACAACAGACGGAGGTGAGGAATACAAAGGTAAGGTATGTAACAGAAATGTATTTTCTGGCATCTGAATTATGTGTCTGAAGGGTACTCTACATACTGTGAATCATCCATATGTGGCAGCAGTCCGTACCTATATGTATATGCACATGTGCGTAGGGCAAGGGACACACTGAAACTGTTAGTGAAGGCTGGACATATATATGTTGTTGGAGGTTGCTATGTGCACATATGTATGTAGGTTGTAGTGTGTGGCATTGCAAACAGCAAGCAGTGCCGGTATATGTCATGTGGTGGTTAAACGCTGTGGGACTAAGTTACAGGCAGTGAGGCCTGCTACAGCTATACGGCCTGAGGACAGCAAAATGCATTCTGCACAACACTGTGCAATATTATTACATAACCGTATGTCACACAACTGTTGCACAATTGACATCCCCACCATGAAAGGTGGGCAGTATATGTGCCTATATGTGCATCTATATGTACAGTATGTACAGCAATGGATGTATACATGTGTGTATATATATATATATATATATATATATATATATATATATATATATATATATATATATATATATATATATATATATATATATATATATATATATATATATATATATATATATATATATATATATATATATATATATATAGATATGGATATATAAATATATATATATATATATATATATATATATATATATATAGATATGTATAGATATGTATATATATATATATGTATAGATATGTATAGATATGTATATATATATATATATATATATATGTATAGATATGTATATATATATATATATATATATATATATATGTATATATATGTATAGATATATATATATATATATATATATATATATATATATATATATATATATATATATATATATATATATATATATATATATATATATATATATATATATATATATATATATATATATATATATATATATATATATATAGATATATGGGTCATACGTACTGCAACAGGTGTCTGTTGCCCAAGGCATGGACTGAACACCCGTGTTGGTACTGAAGTGCCATACTCCATTCCAAAACACTTTACCCAGTAACTACCACATAGGTGGTAGCCTGCCTAACACTGAAGGTGTCAGAAGGGAACATGGGACACAGGTGGACAGTAGCCTCCCCTTTGATAATCACAGTGCCACACTAGTCTTGTAATCTGTGTACGTGGTTTGTGTCATCACAAAAGGTGTGTCATCTAGGGAAATATAGGTCAGTGTTCCCCTCTACTCATCACAATGCCCCATGTGGTATGTACCTCACATGACAACTACAGCAAGTGGAAAGGCCACAGACATACCTCACAAGGAGTAATACTGCCCACAAACACATGCCCTATGCAGACTGACTCACAAAACCACAGCTAGAGTGCGTTGCATACCACCCACCCAGAGGTTACCTCTGCCGGACATACAGAGGTATGTCACACACATAGCAGTCAATCAACCACCATGTCAACACCTCACAATCCCTCCAGGCTACATGACCTAGGGCCCTAATCCTCACCACCTCACTAAACAGCACATGCTGGAAGTACAGGTTCTATCCACAAATATGCCATACTCTGGACTAAACCACCCAGCATTAACAAACAAGGCACCTCATTAGCAGATGTCATACATACCCCTGATGATTGTTTGGGAGATAGGTAATATGCCCTGGGAGTCACCTCTGTGTCTCCGGTTGACAGGAGCAAGTGAAATCATATTACATGTGTGTCAAAGGCCAGGGTAGCATATGGCTAGGCTGCTCTAGGCCCTAGGGCCAATAGCGTATTACCTACCTATGACACAATGCACACACACATGTACTCAGCGCAATACCTGCTATGTGAGGTGGAATGAGTGTGACAGTGAAGGTGTGCAAGGTCTGTAAAGGTGTGATAGCTTAGTGTGAGGTTGTTTCTGTCATGGTAGTTTGTGTCCTAGGTGTGAGACCAGAGAAAGATGTATCAGTTATTGGGATGCAGACATAGTAGGATGGCATATGTTGTGACATAGTTCCTTGTGTACGACTGTGGTGTCCCATTGTAGGCTGAAGCAATACATGTATGATCAGTAAGTGGTACTGCTGGTGAATCCAGCTCACATATGAACCGCTGTACTACCTGAAGCTGTAGGCCTAAACAGCACAGTATGGTGTATGTTCACATTCCCTGGTAATACCGTCTTGTGTGTTTCCAGTAGTTTGCACAGATTACATACCTCAGGCATAGGCATCTGTAAGTAGGGGCACACAGTACTGTAAGGTACACAGGTAATGCTCATCTGTGTGGGCATACATTTGTGTGTTGTATGTATGTCTGATGTGTGTGTAATGATGCCTGTACCATGCCCGCAATCACATGTGTGTTACAGGGTATGTGTGTGTACCTAGCAACATGTATACTGTGTTACAGCAGTATGCCAGCTATATTAACATCCATGCACATATGTTAGGTAGGGGTATGGCATCAACAACTAGGGTGGTTTACTGGTAATACTGTAAATGTGCTTTACATTCAGTGCATTGGATGACATATGTCTTCATGCATTAGCTTGATATATATACCCCTGTGGCAAGGTTGTTTATTGTATCCCAAACAGTGTGCTGAGTACCGGTGTATACTGGTTTGTTATATGGAGTGTGGCAGGCACTGTCAGCCAGTTGTGGGCTGAGCACTGATATGTGGTATTGTGTTCCAGGGTGTAGCCAATCACTGAACAACTGCACAGTTGCATCAAAACCATGTACACTTCCTTGAAATAGGGGCGTCCACACTTGCACTGCATGGCCTTGTGAAACACATATTCTGCATGCTGACACGTGTGTGGTGACTGTTTGCCTTGTGATACTGACACCCACCTTCACCCACTATAGAGTATGTGTTGGATTGCTAGTGTGTGTGTATGTGTGTGTGTGTGTGTGTGTGTGTGTGTGTGTGTGTGTATGTGCTATAGTGAGGCGTGGATATGTGTGCATGTGTGCATGCATCATGTGCAGACTGTAAAGTGTGTTTCCTGTCTTCCTCTCACAGGTGCTGAGTTAGGGGTGGCCGAAAGCAGCAGGAAACCTGAAGCCACGAATAGTGGTGATGATGAGACAGGTATTGTGATGGCACAGGAAGGATTGACAGGGTCTGTTGTTGGTCTGCCAATCAACAGTACACAGTGTTCAACCCCATCTATGCACACACTCATACTGTCAATACATCCCTCACCACCAAGCCATAGGCAAGGGACAGCATACAGTTGGCATTGACCGGGAGAGTGTGGTACCCATGGCACTTGCATCCCCTCACAGCAGCCATAGCTGGATTCCTGGAACAGTACCACATAGGTGGAGATCCAGGGATTCTCAGGGGAGCACCGCTGGTCGTATTGCCCCTGGCAGACATGCCCTCACAGGTCTTACAATGTCCAGTATGTTCTGGGCTGTAATGCAGGCTCAGGCACGTATGGAACGGTACACCAGACAGGGACTTATGGCGCAGAGGGCCCATTACACCGCCATCTATGACAGCATCCGTGACCTTGCCGGTGCCATCCGGAATTACACCAAGGTCATTGATAGACGTTGGGGGGAGACAGTAGCTGCCCTCCACAATATGTCTTCCATGAGCCAGGACCGTGCAGGATGATTGCGATGTCGATGCCAATGCATGCCAGCAACAGCAACAGCTGGCAGTGGTCGCAGATGGCCCACAGTTCACAGCCGCTCCCATAGTGGCAGTACCAGCCCCAGTCATGCTGGGGCTGGCCTGTCCATTGACCATCCCAGTAGACCACGTGCACATGGCTCTGGCCAGTCCCAGCAGGGACATGGGTCCAGTCGTCATACCTCTGCCTCTGATGACAGTACCCAGTCAGGGTTGGTACCCGATACTGTCAATAGCACCCCTGCTAGGCACAGGTACTGTGTCCGTGGCCGGAGACAGTGATCTGTACAGCCTAGCAGGTACAGCCTGTGGCTGTCCCACAAACTACCATATATGGCAGCCACATGGTGGAGCTGTGCGCATGCAGACACACACACATCAACCAGACAACTAGGGCTCACACATACGCGCACACATTACATCACCATTGGCCCATGCTGTACTGTTGTCCCACACACACACACACACACACACACACACACACACACACACACACACACACACGCACACACGCACACACAGACATGTCGATTGGATGGGTCAATGTCTGGCTCTGGCAAAAACAACACACCCTGGGCATATGATGATACCTGTGTCATCTCCTGTCATCTGTAATATTGATGCAGGAACAGGCTAACATGGTGCTGATGCACAGGGTGACATTATAGCAGTCTAGCAATATTAGCAAGTTGCCAACAGAAAAGTGTAATGACATCCTTGTAGGTATGTCTGAGCAGGCATTATGCATCACAGCTCTGATTGTCAATGTAGCATTGTTTACACCACTGTTAGGTCTGTGTATGTATTGTTCACCCATGTGCCACTTGGCTGAAGTGTACTGTGTTGCCAGCATGTGTTAGTGAGTGGACAGTACGTGTGTGATGTGTGCAGTACAGATTAGCAAGTGTACATTTGTGAACATGGTGGGTGCGCACTGTCTGCATGTACGTACATGGTGGAAACATGGGACGTGTGGCATACCCTGTTGTACACATTGTTAACATCTCATAGTAACTTTCAATGGCCAGTATGCATTCTACTACAGTTATGTACTAACATGGGTCCACATGTGTGCATGACATGGGTTGACACTATGCTGTGGGTGATACTGTTAATATCTGTCAATGATTTGCTGTCTGGTAGTACACACAACCTCAACAGCATGATTATAAGCAATCATTGGATGATGTCCTGACAAATGACACACAGTTGTAGGGAACTCAGTAACAGTTGGATCCTTCCGGTACTATACTCAAACACCAACCAGTGGTATTGACCGCCACCCATTCCTGGGACCACACCTGTTTGGCATATAGCCCCCTTAGGTACATGCAAACACACTAAGGATGTGTCCATCCACATCTGGGAATGCATGCATTGGCCTACAATGCATTCCCTGGATGGGGCGCATATCTTACACAAGGGTATCATACAGACAGATACCTGTTGTCTGATACATGCTGTATAGCAGTAAGCCAGCTATGGCATAGTCATCCACATTTACTATACATACTATTCTGTCAATACCACATTGATGGTAGACCTCAACATGTATGTTGGGTACCAATGTGTACATACGGCATCATGTTATGTCATGTGTCCCTTGGTATCCACATATCCATAGGTATTGTGGAGTCCCTCGGTGTATCACATAAGACATTAGAGGCCTGAATGCATATCCACAAGGCAGTTGTACACCTATACAGACTGTCCATTATTGACAGTCGTTGTTATGTATGAACATGTCTGATATATACCCCAGGCATATACCCTCATTCACACTACTCTTTAGTAACTGTCATGGGTTTGTGTGGCACAGATGACCTTGGCCACAGATCACAACAGTGGACGGCCTTGCCACATACCTACATATGTGACCTACGATCTGAGAAGCAGCGGCACAACCTGTCAATGGAAACAGATGTATTTATGTGGTATGCAGGCTTCACACCTATGTACTGATTGAGGGGCCATGTACACATATATATTTGCCACACAGATACCTGATGTGTGCAATGCACTTACTGTTTTAATCATAATATGTCCTACCATAGTAAAACTAAACCCCACATTGCATTGACCAACAGTGACACACACACTGTCAGTGTTTGTAGGATTCAAACCCCTACCTAACTATGTTATGATACTAGTGAGAGACGCATTAACACAGTGCACTATTTGCTTTACTGGCTGGTTTGGTTTCCTTTCTCTGTCTGTATTTGTAGGATGGTGACATCATCAGACTTTCCAAAGAGGAATGTACCTCTTTTAGTGAGTTTTCCCAGTCTCCAAAAAGGGCACACCTCTCAAAGGAAACTGCACACCCCCCACACACACACTGTCAGTGTTTGCAAGATTCAAACCCCTACCTAATTATGTTATGATACTAGAGAGAGACACATTATCACAGCACGCTATTTGCTTCACTGGCTGGCTCCCCTTCTCCTGCTGTATTTATAGGATGGTGACATCATCAGACTGGACATGGTGATGTGTGTACACTTTGTTTTATGCCATTCCAGGAATGGTCCATGTGGGTCAGCAGGTGTCAACAGCTTGAATAAGACCTCATAATCCTTACCTTGTGTGATCTATCTGTGGACACATTGACATTCCATCATATGTCAACACATATTTATGCACATCTTGTTGGTTTTGTGGATACTACATGTATCTGGGATGTTGATAAAGGGCTATTCAAAGTCTATGTGAGACATGTGTAGCTGTGTTCAGTGATGTATGTCCTGGGTGGCTGCCTTGCAAACAGTCTAGTATGTTTGGGAACCATGATTCGCACATGAACATACCACAGTTGGTAGGGTTGTGTGTATGTCAGCTTCCAATAGCTCTATTTATGACTTCAACCATGATGGACTCCATGACCTTGCAGATCGGACTTCGTAGGCGTACTGGACTGTACTTCCCATTGTGTGTTGTGCACCAACACTTGTGGGGAGTGCCATATGTTGCTGTAACACATTCAGTGGTTCCACATCCTGTGTAGGGGGTGAGGCACAGCTGACTGTTCAGGTGCAGGATCTGTTTGTCTGTAGTTTATGCATGACACATATTGGGAATCAATGTATTCCACTTGCTGCCATGCTTTTGGCATTGGGGGTAGCTGCTCATCCATTCTACATGTGATATCTCCTGGTATGATGATATGGACTATCATCAGTGGGAGGTGGGTATGTATATATGGGCCTGTCTGTCAGGATGTCAGCATTGTCACTCAGGTACAGCTGGCCCTGACTCAGGACATATATGGGTGTACATTGCTATTTATGACATAGCTGAAGGAGGTGTCATGATTCAGTCTGGACTCCTTCTCAGCTACTCTTTACAAAACACCAATGAACCTAAACACTAATCCCTGTTATACTCTTTTACACACTTAACACCCTACTGATCCTTTGTGATCAGGCTACAGAGTATGTCATCATAATATCCTGGCATATCCAGGGGTCGGTTTTGTGTGTACTCTCTAGTCCAGCTGGTGAATATTGTGATGTTGACACAATGTCACATCTGCCTCACGTACACAGACAACCCTCTCCTCCTCCCGACAAACTCAGATATGTGTGTGAGATGCACCTATATAGACATACAGGGTGCTGAACTCTCTCGACCCATGACTGGCACAGTCTATCAGGTGGTGAAGGTAACCACACACACCACATATCAGTCTCACATATCCTCTAGAGACAGCACTCAAACCACATTATCACACATAGACATACTCGGATGCTGTAAATTAACTTTGCCTAAGCAGCAGAGACCTCTAAAGCAGACACACACAACTGCTACCCCACTACAATACCCACATATCACATAGTTCACAATGTCAGTGTGCCACACAGTCACTGCCCTTCGGGCTAGTTACTAACACACCTAATACACTTGTAATAGTCGACACTTATTGTCAGACACACTGATGTACCACTCACCAGCCCAAACAAGGGCATAGTCACTTTGGGCTGTCTGTCAGGTGCCAGGATCTGCCACATAACACATGCAGTCAGGTCAATCCAAAGCAAGTACAGGACTGGCACCATCATTGTCCATGCTGGTGTGTAAAACCTCAGACCTTACTCCCTGGACCACATGACATGATACATGGAGGAACACTCTGATCATGTAGCCCAGGCCAGTATGACCCTGACCTTGTCTAGAATCTTACACCCACCAATTATGATGTCACAGTATACAGACAAACATATCATGTTTAACAGTTGGCTAACAATTTGGTGTCATTCATAGGGGATACAGTGTCTGTCAGCCTGTGGTGACATGCTCGACATGCCACGTAGCTTCACTATAGACAGCTTGCACCTGTCACCCTTGGACTTTTGAATGCTGGCTAAGGCTCTTGCTACCACCATAGTGCCTTTTTTAAGCAGGGCTCAAAAGACAAACCCACCTCCATAGACATTACAGGTTAAATTAAACTAAGGGTAATGCTGCTCAACACCAGATGTGTTACCCTCATATTGCGGCCACTCAGGACTCTCCTCAGTATGGAGGATAGCGATATCTTTGCACTAACAGATGCCTGGTTCAGGCTCACTTATGCACACCAGCACTACCAGCTTATGTTTCATACCATGCTTTCTGACCACAAGATTTGGAACAGACAACACAACTAGGGGGAGTATCCATATACATCACAGATACACACACCTCTGGGTTAGTAGCACTGCACAAAGAATCACAAACCATACATATACAACTACCATTGTGCAAAACTGCCTTTCAGTTTGTCGCCTGCTACAGACCACCCTCCCAAACTCAGGAACCACACTCGGCTTTCATGGGAACTATGGAGAATATTAAGGTCTCCACAAACACCATTATATTGGGTGACTTCAAATACACAAATATTGACTGGGGATACTACCCAAGCCCCAACACCCTCACCCAACAGTCGCTACAATTTGTAGACTCATATGCTATGGCAAGACCAGTCAGAACAGCCACAAGGGGGAATACATATTGGACCTGATCATCACCAACATGGGGACTCTATGTTCCACACCAGTGATATACCCCTCATTGGTAAGGTCAGAACATACATGTATCTCACTGGACATATATATACCCTCCACATACCCATCTTGGGTAATCTTGGTGATCTTCTCATGAGCCAACGTCTCACTTCACCAAAGCAAGGTGGTATCCTTCAGAGATGCTGAGACAGTGGCAAATACGGCTCAGACTGCTGAATCCTTTACATACACATTCTATGGACACCTAGTGGACTGCATGGATTGTGCTATCCCAAATAACAACAGGACTCACTCCTCCAATGGCAGGGGACCTGTCTGGTAGACCCCAGCCATTAATAAGCTGTACAACGTCAGGAGGAAGCTACTACATGATAGAGCACAATCCCAGTCGGGGAAGGCATCTGTGATCTGTACTAGCAGACAGCTACGGTCACTCATGAACTTTGCTAAGGGCTGCTTTTACCGGACAATTGCACCAGACACGTAAGACTATCACACGGCCTTCTTCAGTTATGTCAGGAACGTGGGTGGACACTCACTGATATGCTGTGAGTTACTGCATACTGACTAAACTTATCCTGAAGCCACTGGCATTGCCAACATTCTGGCATACAGGTTCAGTGCAGATGTCTCCCCCCATCCCCCCTAAGGAGCAACTATCCATCCCAACAGAGTATAACCTCCCTGACATCACACAGTAACAGGTGAGTACTGCCCTCCCCAAAGCATACATCACAGCATCAATGGGACCAGACGGTGTCCCGGCCTGCATCTTACACTAGCTTCATGACTGACGTAACCCTCACATTACATCACTGTTCAATATCGGAGTTACTACAGGATATGTACCCAAGGAATGGCGTACAGTGACAGTGGTCCCACTCCACAGAGTTGGTGCCACAACGGACCACAGACAATATTGCCTATAAGCCTAACTAGCCTGTTCTGCAAAGCTATGGAGCGTATTGTCATGGGACTCATACACATAGACATCGGGAACCTACAGACACTGTGTCCTACACATTTCAGCTTTGTTGTGGGCAGATCTTGCCTCTTGAACCTGTTTGTATTCTTTAAACAGTTAACGGGTCCATCGACATAGGAACGGTTGTCCACACAGCCTACCTGAACCTTGAAAAACCCTTCAACACAATAACCCACTGGGCCATTATGCATAGGCTCACCAGCATCGATATGGACATATATCTCACACAATGGATTGCTACCTGGATCAGGGATAGCACCCACATGGTCAGAATTGCAGGTGCCATGTCTGACTATACACCAGTTACACGTGGCATCCCACATGGCTCGGTCCTGGGACCTCTCTTGTTCAGTATATATTTGTCTGATGTACAGGCTACCCCAGGGGGAATATAGCTGACCATGTTCGCACTTGACTGCAAACTGGGTGCCATAATCAACTCTCCAGCTGCCACATGCATACTCAAACAGGGTCTCACAGAGATGGATGACTGTTGCCTGAGCCATGACCTACAGCTAAATGCCATTAGTTGTATAGTCATCCCCTTTGGGAATAACAACATGCCCACACATTACCACATAGGTAGTACACCATTACATACGGTAGGAGTTGTTAGGGGTTTGGGGACATGACTTGTTCGTACTGTCGCCTTTGACAATCACGTTGCCAAAGTGGTTGGACAGACCTTCTATATAGGCCACCTTATCCCATATGGTTTCACATCTAGATCGAGTGAGGTCATTGTGCCCCTATACTCATCACAACCATGCTTGGTTACAATGCCACATTTGGGGTGTACCTTACCCGATACCTGCAGCAACTGTACTGGCCACAGAAGTTCCACACCAAGCAGATCTAGGGACTCACATGGATGTCCTGCACAGTTCGGATGCAGTAACTCCAGCTGTACTCATTCGCTTACCACCTACTCGGATATGATGTTTACCTGTTGTTTACAGATATACCCAACCCAGAATTACTGGACATGCTCAACCTCAGGATATCCGACTCCCTTGCAGCTACACACTCCAGGGACATATACCTCAGCACAGATGTTAATAGGACATGCTGGAGGGACAGATTCTTATCCCAGAGGCTCCACTCACTCTGGATTGTAATCCCAGTTTCACATAGGTAGAGACACCCACTGACCACCTACAGGAGACATCTTGATGACTGTATGGGTGATCATATGTTTACCCCTGGGATATCTTCTGCGTCCCTGCTAGATAGAGGCACACTAGCCTAAACGTACATGGGCTATCTTGTGTGACCTACTATTCACACACACAGTGTAGTAATCTGACAGGGTTGCAAATGCCAAACACACTCTGGCTAGGCTTGTACATGCCCTAGGGCAGATAGCCTAGTAACGACCTCTGAACCTATGCTAATGTTTGGGATGCACAATGTTTATTGCTGATACTGTTTGCAGGTCTTTATCATCTTTGCTTTCCCAGTTTCTATGAACAACTTAGGTATCTGCAGAACATATTTGATTATGACAGGGTTCCACTATATTATATATGTGTCTGTTGTCATATAACTGTGTGCACAGGGCAGATTGCTGGATAGTGAGAGGTTCCTGGGTTAACACATGCAACTGTCAGATATGTGTGGCCCACTGCTGTACTCAGACATGGCCTAAGTGTGTGAGCATGCCCAGTTCAGGCTTTCCATGTTTTGTTGCCTGACATTTCTCTCATTTATTCAAGTGTGTGAGCATGACCAGTGTGACCTTTCAGTATGTTGCTATCTGAGGTCCACTACATTTGTTGATGTGTGTGAACATGACCAATATTAACATTTATACTGTGTGTGTTGGAAGTCAGGTTCTGTTCTTACTGCAGGACTCACCTTTGTGTCATAACTCGACAGGGATTATGCTGTGCCTGCAGGGTTTCCATGAGATACTTTGCATAGACTTATCAACATTCCTTCATACAGGCTGACCACTGCAATACTGTCATGGTTTAGTGGTTCAGTACTTTAACTATAGTCCACAGTATCCTGGGTTTGAGGCCCATCACTACTTTCATACTGAGCAGACCAGACTGCTTAAGGGCCAGTTAAGCAAATATGAGCATGTTGGCTTTTGTTCAGCTATGCCTTACTTAGACCAGGCTTGTCCGACATTGCTCAATATTCACCAACATTGCTGGACGTTGCCCAATATTACTCAACATTGACCACAGTTGTGCTAGTTGGTGTGTGCGATTTTCTTTGCATATACTACAAGGTGGTAAATGCTGTTTAGCACTGCTTTATATTGCTTAACACATGGCAATCATGCCTCAGGTGGTGCTGCAGGGCTGCCTATCTCGGATGCACATACTACACTCCCTGTACATGTTTGAAAGCAGGTAGTGTCAACTTAGGCATCCCTTTTACTATATGTGCAAGTCAGAGAGGGGTATCATTTCCAAAGTTCCTACTGAGCCAGTGTATGTGCTATGCATTGCCTCTTTGCCAAGGCCAAAGCATACTGGGCATGCCTCCTTCTGCCTACTGGGGCAGGCTCAGGTTGTTCCTCCTCTGAATCATGCTCTGCCTGTGATGGCCTTGGCAATGGTGGGGGGCTGTTTGGCCCAGGCCTATGCTGGTCCTGCTGCAGCTGTTTTCACAGGATCATATTATGTAGCAGAGCACATACCATGACAATTTGGCTACATGTAGTTTGTGAGTACCGCAAGGCTCCAGCAGATGTGTCCAGGCACCAGAACTGTGACTTGAGCAGTCCAAACACGAGCTCGATTACATTATGTGTTTGTGCGTGTGCCTCATTATGGCGTTCCTGTTCAGGTGTCTGTGCAGTTCTGATGGGTGTCATCAGCCACGGCTCCAGTGCATAACCAGCATCCCCCACTTGGTGACCATGTGGGATATCCCCATTGGCAAATGTCTGGTACAGCTGCATCAGATGCCAGATATGGGAATCATGGTAGCTTCCAGGGCAGCCAGCACACACATTCAGTATTATGCCCTGGGCATCACACATGACCTGGCAGTTGATGGAGGGGAAGCCCTTGCGGTTGAAGTAGACCCTACCCCGCTCGCTGGCTGGTGCTTTGATGCGTATGTGCATTCAGTCTATTGCACCCACTACCTCAGGGTATTCCGCTATTTTCTGGAAGAGACGCATATTGCTGGCCAATACCTCATGGGAATTGGGGAAATATACATGATCACCGACATGTGCTGACATGGCATCCAGGAACTGGTGCAGTACCCTGGATGCTGATGCATGTGATATCCCCATCATATCACCGGTTGGTCTCTGGAAGGTACCTGTTGCTAATATTCTTAGGCCAACACATACCTTGGTGTCCACCGGGATTGGTTCCCCTCTGTTGGTTCTGTGTGTGAGGCGTGGCCTGCACAGCTCAACAATTTGCTGCAGGAGGTCTCTGTCCACTCTATAGCGCTCCACTATCTCCAGCTCATGTAGCCCCTGGTAGGTTACCCTGGGCTTGTACACTTTTCTCCGGCTCCTCACTGTGGGTTGTCCGGCAGCATTTCCATTGTCACCGCCCTCAGCATGTTGCATATGTCACCTTATAACAGCAATGGCAGCCCCTAACATTTCTTTGCTTCAGTAAAGCTTTTTCAGTTTTCACTTCTATTAGCTTACTGCAGTGTCTGTTGTGAAAAACATAATGGACTGTTGTTTGCAGAGTTTTAAGTGCTAGGCTGGGCTGGGCTAGTGTACTGCCTGTGTAATTGCCTGATTCTGATTGTTTTCACCTGCTAGCTCTGCTAGTACTCCCGGGTAGCTTCCTACTATTTGTTGTGCTTCCTTTTTCCTTTCTGTTTCCTCGGGGGGGCAATGCCACTCACACAAGCGCAAACATGCTCACAGCAGCTCACACACATGCACACATGCTTACACGGACTATAACTCACTTATTCGGGTTAAAACGCACGCACACCAGTGCAAATGCCCTTACAACTCTTTAAACAGTCTTATACATGCTTATTCCAGCTTAAATGCGTGCACTCACACTTACACACGCGCACTCTGTCTTACTTGGGTTTACAGGCGCGCACACGCGCACATACCCACTCAGCAAGAAACTTTGGTGTTATCCACGGCATACACCTTACATTTCTTGCCTTTACCTAGCCTACCTGTTGACACACCTCTTTCCATGATGTGTAAATGACAGCTGACACATGCCACTCTGCTCCAATGAGCTTCACTTCTTTCATACATACCCCACTCGTGATGTCACCTATCTTCTGCTCTGTTACTCCCCTTATCCTACTCCTACACTCCACTGACTGTGCTCATTTGCTATGTAAACTTGCGATTCACTATCCTAACCCTCCTTTGCATAGGATTGCCTACTAATGCTTGGTTACATCTCTTAGACTGAGCTTCCCCCCTTAGCAACCTCTACTCGGTGGCCATGTTGTCTTCAGCCTGTCATTCCCTTGCATTGTACATTAACAATTTAAATAAGATCCACATTTGTGGGTTTTAATTTTTAGTTTTCTGTTTTTTAGAGTGCAGCCCATTTGTGCGGCGCTGCGCTATGCTTAAACATCGGAAATTAGAGGGAAAAAAAATTTTTTTTTTATATTGCATCAGGAAACATTGCCAATGGCCGTATATTTGGCCATTGGCATGCTTTCTGCACTGGATGCAACCTTTATTTGGAGCTGTCACGGCTCCGTTTTGCTATTTGCAGAACAGTACTCAGTTGTCAACTGAGTACATTTCTGCAAATAACACTGCTCTTACTCGGACAGGTTCGGGTTTCCTGAATCACAAATCAACCTCATTTGCATGCCTTTCACCTGCAATTGAGGTAGTTTGCGTATCCCAGCCCTGTCCATGTAAGAACCGTTTTAGGAGCTCTCTTGCATGCCTCTGCAGGCTGTTCCTGGATCACTCGTTGGACATGATGGCTACATGAAGTCTTACTCTACTCTTAGACTCCGTGCAAGCCATCGTGAATCTGGCCCAGTATCAAAGACTTTAGAAAGGTCTAGGAATAAGCAAGAGATTAATTTGTTGTTATCTCTGGCAACTGAAATAGTGTTAATGAAGGATAAAAGGGCAGTAGTTTTGCTATGTTTAGGAGAAAACCATATTGTGTGGGTGTCAGCAGATTTTCATGTAGTAGATGTTGCATAACTTGCTTATGCATGCATTTTTCCTACACTTTAGAGAGTGATGAGAGGATAGCAATAGGTCTAAAGTTTGTAATTTCAGTAGCGTTACCCCCTTTATGTATAGGTAGAGTATAGAATTCTTTCCAGATAGAAGGGACTATCGACTCAAGATAAATACAGAAAGAGCAAGTGAGTCAGCTACTAACTGAAGAAAGTAGGGAGGAATATTGTCAGCTGATGCTGAGCAGGGTTTAAATTTAGAGAGTAGAGATTTAATGTAGCAAGAAGGTAAAGATCTGAGGGAAACGTATTAGAAGATTTAACAGTATAAATGGGTTGAGATGAGTTAGTGTTAATAGTAGAGGGGTCAGAATTAAGCATCTTGGATATAAATTCAATAAAATAGGCATTAAAGATTGTAGCAGTTTCTTCTGCTGTCTTATTTGGACAAGGAGTGGGAGAAGAAGGGTTACCAGGATGCCATATTTGGTTAATAGCGTTCCAATTTTTTTTGGGATTAGCTCCTACAACTGTAGAAGAGTTAAAGTACAAATATTTCTTTTATCTTAATAAATGTGTTTTTTTATTAAATTTCTGAGTTATTTATATTTTTGCAAATCAGAAGGGAGCTTAGTTTTAATCCATGTTTTCTACATCATGTCTCTAGTTTTCATTAGGGTGGAAGTAGCTTTGGTAAGCCATGGGGATATGTTAGATTTTATATGGACAGTAAGGAGAGGTGCATGAGAGACAAGAATGCTAAGGAAGGTAGAGATAAATGAATGAACTGCTTCTCTGAGGGGAAGTTGGGTAAGAAAAGACCAGTTAACTCTAGAAAGGAGAGCTTTAAAAGACTCAGGACAGAAGTTAGATAGCTTATGACAAGTTATATATCTGTGTGGTCTAGTGAGGTGAGAGGATTATCTAAGAATAGTTATAGGAGAGTGATCACTTAGAGAGTCAGGTAGGGTATTACAATTATGATATTTGGAAGGATCAGAGACTAGTATCCAGTCAATAAGAGTGCTTGGGATATGTGAGTTGTTGGTATGAGTAGGTTCAGAAATTAGTTGTGTAAAGCCATGTAAGTTAATGTAAGAGGTAGAATTTGGAGAACAAATAATCAGCCAGTTAATATTTACATCCCCAAGGAGTTTTGTTTCATTTGGAATATGTTGAGAGAGGTATGAGAGAATGTTTTCCAGCAGGGGAATGTTGTCCCCAGGAGGAATGTAGATGGCTTCTACAGTGACAGCAGAATTGTTATTGAGTTTAAAATTAGCTGTAAGAATTTCAGAAGGAGGAAAGGCTGGGATAGGTTTGTTAAGATCTGTAAGAGTTACATGGTTGGAGTAGACAATGGCAACTCTACCCCCCTTTTATCTTTTGCCAATCTAAGCAATATTATAACCAAGAGGAAGAATATCTATATCTGGGTTTTGAGGTTTCAGCCAAGTTTCTGTTAGGGTAACAATGTCAGGGGTATGATTGATAATTCAAGCATGGAAATCACTGACTTTGTTAAGTATATTTTTAATTTTCATTGAATAAAATGAGATATGTTTTTTGGAAGAGTGAGGTCACCTGGGCTGAGAAAAGTAGGATTAATGGAGGAGGAGGAAGGGAAGGGATCTTGATTAGGATGAATATCACCTGAAATAAGTAGAGCATCAAGGAGGAATTATTGTTTGGTTTTGCATGAGTAATTAAAAAGGTATTTAGTTTTACCTTTGGAAAAAATAATGTGGGAAGGGGAAAGTTTGATTTTAGGAAAAGGAGTATTCAATGAAAAGATAGAAATGGAGATAGGAAACAAATGCTGTGGAGATAAGAAGTCAGTCGTATGAGTATTTGTAGGATCTTTGTGCACTGGAGTTTACTGGGTATTATAGGAGGTAAGAAAGAAAAGGTGAAGTAATGGAGACAAATAGAGAAAAGTGCAGGTTGAGAAAGTCATATTTAATGGGAAGAAAATATTTATAGACAGAAAAGAAAGGGGAGTAGAGTATTTGGAAAGATATTGTTCTATTACTCATAAGAAAGTAAGAAGAAATAGAAGATGTCACCAGTAGGAGGAGTACTAGGAGTTGGTATAGATGGGAAGTAATATGAGTTGTAGTACTCCAATTTGATGTGTGTGCGTGTGTGTGTCTGTGTGTGTGTGTGTGTGTGTGTGTGTGTGTGTGTGTGTGTGTGTGTGTGTGTGTGTGTGTGTGTGTGTGTGTGTGTGTGTGTGTGTGTGTGTGATAGAGGAAGGGGAAGATATACATCACTTCACACATTTCAACGGATTTAGATACCATGTATGTGGCCCAACCCACCTAGTGATATAGGTATTTAGAGCCACTTCTGAAAGTGTTGAGTGAATATCTCAGTGTGGATTTGCATGAAATGCCTTGGCCTGGTCATGTGCCACAGGATGATAGTGTTATCATCATGCATTTCTTTGATGACCTCTTTTGGGACATGTAACAGACATGGATGTAGCATTAACAATTCACATGTCTGTTGCACACAACTGATATATTACTAGTCTTCATATAGAAAAGTTCCATGATTTCTCACCAAGAAAATACAGGCCCTACAATCTATGCCATGACATATGTGGATAGACTGCAATCTGTATCGTATAGGATGAGGTAACTTGTGCCTGACCTACAGGCCTGTCTCTGACCCTGCCCTGATGGGAATACTGCACATCTGTGAATCGGCTCTAGCTGCTGACATCATCAGTGTCTGGTGAGGAGAAAATGTTAACAGCAGTGTCTCTCTCATGCTGGTGTAAATGCTATCTGTAATGTCAAGCAAGTCCACAAACACACACCCCGATTGACTGCAGTGAGAACAGAACCCCTACCTATCTAAGTAAACAGACAAGAGAACTCTGTATTTAAGGCAAACATCACATCTTGGGTTTAATTTGGAGAGTGTCATAAAACAGTTTATAGGTGATGACAGCAGTGTCTGGTGAGCAGAAAATGCTAATAGCACTGTCCCACATACTGGTGAAAAATCTTTATGTAATGCCAAGCAAGGGCACAAACACACACACACACACACACACACACACACACACACACACACACACACACACACACACACACCTCAGTTGACTGCAGTAAGAATGGACCCCCATCTATCTAAATGCAAAGGCTAGTAAACTCAGTACTTTACACAAGCACCATGGCACAAGTCTGACAAGTCTGACAAGGCTGCAGGACAACATATGGTGGATGACATCAGCACTGGATATTTGGAAAGAAGATGTTGAGAGGCCTGCATGAAATCAATGTGTAGGCATGTTCAACTGTCAAGATATCTCAGGTTCTGCATGTTATGAGATTAATGAGTTTGCAATTTGTAGTATATGGTAGTTGTGTTCCAATGTGCAGGTATACCTTAAGAGACAGCTTTACAAACTATATGCAAACAGGTGTCCACATTACTACAAGTATTTAAAAATCTGAATGTGTCTTGTCATTTTGAAGATGTGCATGCTATACAACACAACAATTGTTATTAATTTATGTAATATAGTCAATATATTCATGAACAAGTACTGAGAGAGCATGGTTGCAGTGTATGGGGAAGGTGACACATGGCTGCATTGTTAATATGTGACATTTTCCTTAGATAGAACCTTCATTTTTTATCTTTCCACAAGTAGTTTCATGGCATGAAGACTAAATGGACAGTAAGCAAAAGTAATACATCCTATTATTTACTTTGTACAGTACAAAGTCAAGCAGCAGGTTTGTGTGATGGGTGGTAAAGTGTTGTGCATGGGAGATATATTTCTACCGCTTTCCCTGTTTGCACATAGTTAAGCAGTGCAGAAATATTGGGCTTATTGCTGAAATTATGAAAGTTAGTACTGAGTGTATGAAATACACCTGCTAATTAGCCAACTCTGTAGCAGCAGGCATAAATGCATTGACACATTTCTTTATGAGCCCAGATGATATATGGTTCAAATTCAGGTGTATATAATACTTTTGAATAAGTAGTGATAATGCAGTGAAATCATTCTTTACATTATCTTCATCATGTGTTACTGTATGTTGATGTAGCACAGCATGTTTAAGTGTCATTGTGCATTGATAAACACACCAAGAAAAGAGCTGGTCACTGTTGCTTGGCATTGGTGCACAATGCCAAACTCTGCACAAACATGGAAACCATAAAGTGAAGCACTACATTGTTTTTTTTTTGGCATTATGTGTGTTGTGTTTGATTCTAGTTTTTACCAGATTATAGGTGTTAAGGTGGGCTAGATAGGAAAGTGTTGAAATGGGTGCAAGCAGGGGAAAGAACAAAGAGAAAGCACTATAGGAATGTGCAGGAGGGGGTAGGAAAGAACCATAGCTATCCATTTCTTCAGCAGTGTAAAATGAAAATATGTACAGAATATTAGCAGAATTTGGACTGTCACCTCCACAAAGAGGGGTGACAATAGTACAATCATGTTGTCTAGCCAATTGGACCAAATCAAGTGTGTCAAAAAGACACGTGAAAAATATAGAGCTATACATGGGGCAATATTTTTTTTTATGCAACAGATGCCCATATTTTGTTTTTAATCAAGTAAGAGAGGAATGTTGGGTAATGGACATTGGTATTTCTGGAATAGGTAAGTTTGGCAGGTGAAGAAGCAAATGTAAACAAGCAGGATAAATAAGACAAGACATAGGGATGGTGAAAGACACAAAAGTTTGGAAGACACCATGATTGGTATGAGGGAGAGGAGAATACTAGGTCATGCTCATCAAACATGTGGGCAGAGAATCATCCCATCCTCACCCATAGGACTGTCATCACTGTCCTCTTACTCTATTGATTACTGGACTGCTTGACATCTTCTCATCCTATGGACTATGAGGGACAGCAGCCTCTTCATCTGGCATAGGTGTACACCAATGGTGTGGTGCACAACCCTATGCACCAACCCTGGTATCTCCTGGCAGGTGATGAAATCCCCACCTCTGTACGTACTCCTGGAGGGTACCACAGTGCCAACTGCCAGAGTGGTGTTACCTGAGGGTGCAGGTAGGTCAGGGGCAGCAGAGGCAGTGCTGCCAGGTTGGGTCCCAGATGTGTTGGGTGTCAGTGCTGGAGCCGGTGGAGTGGGGGAAGGCTGACCCACTGTGGCTGGTCAACCTCGCTGTGCTGTGAAGAATTTAGTGATTTGTTACAGATGGATGACATGGAGATATTTTGATGACACATAACAAAAAATTAAAAAAATAGATAAGGGTTGAGGTGAGAGAAAAAAAATCCATCATATGTGATATACAATGCATTATGACAATAACTCAACTATTTTATCTGATCTGAAGTATTACATTTAAGTATACATCCTAACAACTACAAACTATAATTACAGATTGCTCAAAGTAATCCTTGCAATGTGCATGCATTGCACATATGCTTGGTCCAGTTATACAGATTACAGATTAACAGCAGAGCATTTATGCCACTTGCATAGACTTTAATTTATGTCATATTGTTAAAGAATTGCAGTACAGCAGATTTTGTCTTATCTGGTCTCGCTGGGACCGGAACATAGGCTGGATAAACAAATTGCTGATTAATCAGAAAAAGCATACAAAACAGCATTTGTAGGTTATAAATCAGTTAGAATAACATGATTTGTATTAGTATGCATTTTTATAAAGAATATGAAGTCTAAAACTAAAATGTCGGTCATTATATAGCCTAAAGGAGGCAGAAGTGCTGTTGTTCTCTCTTGTCTTTTGCTAGGGCTATGGAAGAAATTTGATGGCTGGTTTAAGAAAGGGAGTTCACTGTATTGTATAGTTGTTACTTGTGGTATTTGAACCCACAGCCTCTGACTACAGTCTTACACTTGACTCCTAAAGTTGGTTTGTGCTACAGATATACATGCACACTTGATTTTACAGTTAGGACATGCATACTTTGCTGCTACTGCATAGAAAATAAGAACATCTATCTTCTTTTAAAGCTACAATAATACTTATCTTGTGCTGCATACATACCACCTGTTTCCTTCAGTCTGTCCAGATGATTAGCATGAACCTGCATATTCAACTCAATTTCAGGATTAGCTGTGAAAAGAAAAGAAATATGCATACCAGTCTTGCATATATTTAGCTATCTATGTATTATAAATTCTCTTTATCATACTTACACAACTGTAGGATGTCACTAGTTTGAAATTCATTCAACCACTGGTTGAGTGTATCCTTCTTCTGCTTTTTAAGGTCATTGAAGTGGTGCCTACATGTTTCCCAGTGAGTGGTATGCCAGTAACACTTGATACAACCTTGCCCAGACTATTCCAAGCCTCAGATTTGTACTAGGAGAAGAATAGTCCCCCTGTAGAAGCCTTTGGCTGTGGCACTTTACCAAGAGTCCAGTAAATATTCTGTACTCCTGAACACCCCATTTGTGTGCCCTAAATTAGGCTGCTTCCCATCTAACTCCAGACATGTCTAATCCCAAAAGTTGAGCAATAGCAAATGATGATTTCCTGCCAGTTCCTGTTATCATGTTTACTGGTAGTGTGCAAATCTGAGAAACAATGTCAACCACATTTGTATATTAAGTGCAGAGCAACAGTACCAAGCAAGGAGAAAAGCAATTTTTGAAATCTGACACTTAACATTAGTTTGAGTGGTGTCTGCTGCTGTAAGTGTTAGGTAATTTAACTTTGCTGTCATTCACTGGGAGCATGAATGTCCTGACCTGACATGTTTGGCTTTATAAACTACTAAAATTGATTTTACAGTGTGGGATTTAAGCCTATGTATAAGGGATAAAACATTTTTGTTAACAGAAGTGATCTTCCATTGTTGCCACAGAAGCAGTGCTTTTCAGACATAGTCATGTATTATTCATAAATACAGTTTGAGGTGTTACCCATGTATGTGTGTGACCTGATAAGGTCCTTATATAAAGATTCATTTGGGTATGCTTTTTATTTAAGTGTGAAGGCCACCCAAGTCCAGATGGCAGAATTATACTTACAGAAACATAGCAGACAGTATGCCCTCAGCCATACAGCTGAACCTTCAAAACACAGTAAGGATGTCTTATCCCTCATGCATGTAATCAATCTGGCATGGCTTTGTGGTAAATTACTTTGTGTATGGTGTGCATGGTCCTGAGTTTGAGCCTTGCAGAGGCAGTTTACTTTATTATGCTTCAGGTTGGTGTAATGGTTAAGGTGTTGATCTTACAGGCAAAAGGTGCAGGGTTCGATTTTCACATGGGTAATTGGCTAGGCTTGTAATGGCCCACAAGTGCAGTTAGCCTAGTCCTAATCTATGAACCTCTACCAATCCCTCAGAGCCACACACTCCAGGGATCTAAACCTTGTCATCACAATAAACAAAACATGCTGGAGGGATAGATTCCTGACCCAGATACTCCCCAGACTCTGGAATAGACTGCCCGTACATGTCAAGCAGAGTGCCTTTTTGGCACTCTTCAAGGGGAACCTTGATGATTGGATGGGAGAAAGGAAATTCACCTCAGGGATCACATCAGTTGCCCTGCTAGACAGGGGTCCAGGGAAGTAAATAGTATGGGAAGAAATAGCCAGGGAATTGTTATGGCTAGGCTTGTATAGGCCCTAGGTCTGATAGCCTAGTACCAACCTATGAACCTATGAACCTATATCAGCTCCACTATTTATGATTATGTCTAAAGCACTATAAATGAGATTGAATATAATGAGAAATGGAACAACAGTAAAAATGCCTGGAATTTCCATGTTAGAACCCAGGGCCATGTGTATGGCAGCCCTACACTTATATCCATTGCCACAAGAATGTTGAAACAATGCTTGCATATTTTCTAATTCATTACTATAAATCAGACTATCACAACAGTAAAAATATATTGCACTTCTTGTATTAGAACCCAGGACCATCTGTATTATAGCTCTACACTTACACTTGCTGCCACAGAAATAGTTAAAAGACAGCTGCATAATTCCCTATTCTTTCTTAAGTTATGTATGTTACCAACCGTGCAATACTGCTTATAGTGTTTGTGCATTGCCCAACAAAATTAACAGAATGCATCCATTTTAAATTGTTGACTGTCTGTATCCTGTCTGCAGGTGTTCGATATCTGCAGGTACTGAAAAGCCTGCTAACCACTGTGCAACATTGCTTAGTGGCATTGCGTGGTGGAAAGGAAAAACTACAACAATGTATCCTTTTTATCATTTAAACCATCTACACCCTGTCTGCAGGTGTTCTGTCTGCTTCTTGTGTGAACACAGCTAAATCTGACATTCCTTGTATTTCTCCATTTCCCTTGTTTGTACTAAGCCATGCACTGTGCAAACACTGGTATTAAAAAAGAAAACCACAAAAAAGGAAAAATAGGGTGAAATAAAGAAAATAAATCTATTAAATAAACACTACAAAATTTATGCTGGTATGAATGAAATATTTTTACAGAAGTTTGGATTTGCACTCTCACTCTAATGGACTTTCAAAACACAATAAGGGTGTCTTATCCCTCTTTGCCACACAAACAGCTAGAACTAAAACCACTGTGCATGGAACCAAATGCAACATAATCCACAGTAGTAACAAAACATATTACAGTTTTTTTGTATATGTATTAATTTCAGAAGTAGTGAACTAAGTGATCACACATCCATTTCTGGCTATTGCTTACATAAATGCAGCTCTGTCTTATCTCCCTGTATTTGTTGCCCATTCTTGTCTTACCTGACCAGTAATCTGAGACATGCAGTCTGTAAGGCATTCTGTATCATTGTCCTTAAAATGTGTGAGGATATTAAATGGCAATAATGTATAGTTGTCAAAAAATGAAGGGGCGGTTGGATGTTAGTGAACAGAAACTGTGAAATGTGTTCTGTTTGCTTAAGCTTGAAACCTTGATACAATTACTTCTACATTTTGAAAGTCTACTCGGCTGACACACCCTGGAGGTAGGGGAGACTGAATCGCTGTTGTGTTTTCCTTCATCTTACCAGTTATCATTCACAGTTGCAATCCATTATCAAAAACACTGAGACAGTGTGTGCACTGTGTTTACATCTGACACACTGAGCCAAGTATTTGGGATTCGGTATCTAATGAGTTCACACCGCATTTGATCTTCACTGTGCTCACAGCCTTGAATCTACACTATAAAAAAGGAACCATATAGCTAGGGAACCTGAATGTAAGGAGACTTATTTTTATGGATAATACAGATGAAGATATTACTTTGGGATTCATCTGCACAGAATACTACTGATCCTGATAAGGTATGCTTGCATTTTTAAGATATACATATATATATATATATATATATATATATATATATATATATATATATATATATATATACACACACACACACACACACACACACACACACACACACTAGTAAATGCTACTTTTATCTGTATGCATGTCTTAAAAAACTGATGGCATAGGCATGTTTGTCAGGGCATTTACTTCCTCAGATGCATGACCTTATTAACTGCCATCACAAGTGCTAATGTTATAACTGACTTTCTCTGTACACTCTTCTATCATTATTTCTGTAAATTGTAAATGTACTATATTGTCAATGGCACAGGGGTGTTAACCTTCCAAGATAGACCATACATACCTCTATGGTAGTGCTGGCTACAGTTAGATATGACTGACAATTGCTTAAAATGAAATGTTCTGTGGTTAATCTATGCATATGTTTGAGAGACAGTTTATTTAATAACACTTTTATCATTTCGAAAAAAAACGCACAGTTCCTAAGCACAATGCCCAGCACAAAAGGCACTAGCAAACACGTCAGGTAATCCCAATAGTTTATTACAGAACAAGGTTAAGCGCTTTCATCACAACGTGACTTCTTCAGAACACTGATTTACACTCTCCAAATGCTTTTATAAGACTGCAACATCACATGACACTATACTAATCACACCTGACTACCATTCAAATACAATATTACTACATTGCCTTATAAAGTGCTACAGAACTCACTGACACAATAATGCATACCCCCTGTAATACATACATACTTACAATACAAATATTATAACACATTTAATTAAGACACATTACTTTAAAACACACTTTTTTTAAAAAACTTATTAAAAACATATGTGCATATTTAGTTAATTCTAAAGTGCTAATGCTTGAGACACCATCAGAAACACATTTCCAAAACAGTTAATATAATGTTCTCAACTGTATGGTGATAATTAAAAAATAAAATACAAATAACTTCCCCTAATAAAAGGTCATGCTACCCAAGCCTACCCCATATTATCCAGTATTGGTTTAATTGATATATGGTCATTAATCCCCGGGTATTTTATCATTTCACTAATGGTTTGTTAACAAAATGTATCATTTGCCCATTGTTTTGGGGGTGGGGGGGCAAAGTTCATAGGTTCATAGGTTCATAGGTTCATACTAGGCTATCTGCCCGAGGGCATTTACAAGCCTAGCCCATCGTTTTGTGGCTTAGGCCACCCCTTTAGTATGGGGAACTATACCCATTATTTTTCTGTGCCTCTGTCGAGCAGTGACACTGAGGTAATCCCTGGGGTATATCTGCGATCTCCCATCCATTGGTCAAGATTTCTCTTGAACAAGGCCAGCGAGGTGCTCTGCCTCACATGTACCGGGATTTTGTTCCACAGCATAGGGAGTCTTTGGGTGATGAATCTATCCCTCCAGCACGTCCTATTAATAGCCGTGTCAAGGTTTAAGTCTCCGCCCTTGTGGCTCTGATGGATCTAGATTTTTGAGGTGAAGCATATTCATCAAATCTGGGTTTGACATGGCCTTGTATGTTAGGCAAAGGTCACCTCTGAGCAAGCGGTGGCGACTGAATAGAGCTGGAGTTCTTTCAGTCGGGCAGCATAGGACAGATTTTGAGACCCTTTATCCTTTTGGTGAGGAACTTTGTGGCCTCTCCAGCTGCTGCAAGTGTCGGGTCAGATACATTCGAATGGGGCATTGTACTCAATCATTGGTCTGATGAGTGATGAGTAAAGGGAGACTATGACCTCCCTTGATCTAGATGAGAATCCTTCATGATAAGGTGGGCAATGTAGAAGGTCTTCCTAACTACTTTAGCTACATGGGTGTCGAATGACAGACTACTATCAACCTGGGTCCCCAGGTCCCTGATAACTTCTTCTGTGCTCAGTGGATTGCCACCTATTTGGTAGCTAGTGTAACCTTGTTTTTCGAAGGGTATGACTATGCATTTTTTGGCATTTAACTTTAGGGCGTGGCTCTGGCACCAGTTATCCGTTTCTGTGAGACCCTTCTGAAGGATATCTGTGTCAGATGTGTTTTCTACTATGGCGCCCAGTTTGCAGTCATCTGCAAACTTTGTCAGCCATAACCCTCCTGTGTTTGCTTGTACTGGAAAAGTAGATGCCAAACAAGAGTGGGCCCAGGACTGAGCCCTGTGGGACACCACTTGTGACAGGCTTTGAGTCTGACATGGCGCCAGCTCTGACCCTGTGGGTTCTGTCACTCAGCCAGTTTGCAACCCATCTTGTGATGTATGGGTTGACATTTAAGCTGATGAGTTTTTCAATGATACCCGAATGGGTATTGTATCGAAGGCCTTAGCCAGATCGAGGTAGGCTGTATGGACTGCCTTTCCTCATCAATGGCTTTGGTGACTGTTTCAAAAGTCAACCAAGTTTAAAAGGCATGATCTGCCTTTGACAAAGCCAAACTGGGTTGGATCCAAAGTCTGCAAATTCCCTATGTCTTTATTTATGAGGTCCATTATGATCTCCTCCATGGCTTTGCAGATAAGGCTTGTCAAGCTAATGGGCGGTAATTTCCAGGGTCGGTGGAGGCACCGCCTTTGTGAAGTGGTACCACAGTTGCAGTGCGCCACTCCTATCCAGAGGTAAGACTTTGATTAAACAGCTGTCCTAGCTGTGGGTTTAATTCCTTGAGTTCATGGAGCACACAGCCGGGACACCATCAGGTCCCATGGATGCTGTGTTTTTGCTTTGGAGAGCAGTTCTC
The DNA here is from genome assembly GCF_019279795.1 of Protopterus annectens. NCBI lineage: Eukaryota > Metazoa > Chordata > Ceratodontiformes > Protopteridae > Protopterus > Protopterus annectens. The sequence continues at coordinate 422,914,457 of NC_056727.1, read as the reverse complement.
ACTTGGGCGCTGGAGATGTTTGGGGGCTGCAATCGTTTGGTATAGATATCTCCTTTTGGGAGGGGAGAAGTTTGCACTGAACCTGTCAGCCAGTATGTTGGCAATGTCTGTAGGATCAGTAATCTTCACATCATTTTGAACTAGCTCTGAGCATATCTGGGAGTTTCCTCCCAGGTTTCTAACATAGCTAAAGAAGGCCTTATGATTGTCTTTTGAGTCTTTAGCTATTTTTTCTCGAAATTTGCTTTGGATGATTTTATGAGAGCTCTTAGTTTTTACTTATAGTGATCAAGGGTGTCTTACCTTTTAAGGATTTTGCTCTATCTTGTAGTAGCTTCCTCCTTTTGTTGTAGAGTTTGTTTATGGCTGGGGTCCACCAGACTGGATGCTTGCCTTTGGTACAAAGAGTCTTTGTTTTGCTTGGGATTGCCTTATCCATGCAGTCCTGCAGGTGCTGGTAGAAGGCATTTGTAAGTGATTCAGCGGCTTGAGTACTGTTTTCCGCCGCTCGGGGCCTTAAAGGAGACCACACTAGTCTTTAGAAGTGTGAAGTCGGCTTTTGAGAAGTTCTTTACTGTGGTCTTTTTATTTCAGGTGGGGTGGGATGAGGACCTCCAGCGAGATTAGTTTGTGGTCTGATCTCACCAGTGAGGGGTACACCTCCGGTTGAACATTGTGCTCCCATGTTCGTGATGATGAGATCAAGTATGTTATCTCCTCTTGTGGGGATGGTGACTAGTTGTTCCATGGCATTTGAGTTTATGAATTCCAGGAACTTTTGGGCTAGGGTGTTTGGGCTTGAGTAGTGTTCCCAGTCTATATTAGGAGTCACCTAGTATGATGGTGTTTGGTGATACATTTATCCCTCTAGTGTTTTCAGGAAGGCCATGTGAGGTTCCTGAGTTTGTGAGGTGGCCTGTAACATGCTACAATTTGCAGAGCAGTCTTGCCTATGGTTAATTGCACCTGGATGGTCTCCGATGCATCGTCGTTGCCACCAGTCTTGAGGTGTGGGTGTCCTTGATGAATATGGATACCCCCTCCTTTCTTGGTATTGTCCAGATTTTGGGGCGGAACGCATGATATGAGGTAAAACCTGATAGCGCGGGGTGCTCTCAGGTGCCTTGAACCAGGTTTCTGTCACAGCACAGACATCGATGTTCTCCATACTGAGAAGGGCCTCGAGTGCATGCATTTTGAGATTTAGACTTCTGGCATTGAGCAGCATTACCCTTAGTTTTTTTTTTGTGTTCTAGGGTGGTATGTTTAGAATTTGAGCCTTGCCTAAAAAGGCACTATGGGGTGGCAAGAGCCTTTGCCAATATCCGAATCCCAGGGTGACAGGTGCAAGCCGTCCCTTGCTAAGCAGCGTGGCTTGTCCAGCATGTCATCCCAGGCAGACAGACACTGGATCCCCTTTGAATGACACCAGTGTTTAAGCCAATTGTTAAAGCTGATCATCTTATCTCTGTATTGTGGCATCATTCTTGGTGAAGGTAGGATACTGCTCAAGGTCAGGGTCATACCTGTCTGGGCTACATAATCAGAGAGCTCCTCAATGTCTCTTTTCATGTAGTCCAAGGAGGTGCGTCTCAGGTCGTTTACACCAGCATGGACAATGACTGAATCATATTTGTACCTGCTGTTGAGAGACCTGAGTGCTTGCGTTATGTGGCGGATTCTAGCGCCCGACAGGCAGCTTACTGTGACCTTCTCCTTACTCAGTCTGGTGGGACGTCAGTGTGTCTGACTATGGAGTCACCAATGACTAGTGTGTCTGGCATTGTGTTTGGCCTTAAGGGCTGTGACTGTTTGACACTCTGACTGTGAGGTCTATGTGTTGCAGGTGTTGTGTTCTGAGGTGGTGGTTGTTTGGGTGTCTGCTTTGGTGGCCTCTGCTGTTTTGGTAGATTTTTGATCAGAGCCTCCAGTATGTCTTTGTGTGTTTATGTGTATGATTTGAGGTTGTAATGGTAATATGTGAGACTGGGTCTATAGTGTGTGTGGTAACCTTCTCCTCCTGACTGGTCTTGCCAGTCCTATGTTGAGAGAGCTCAGCCTCCAGTTTGAGTTGCATCTCTGTATTTGTGTTTTGTGGGAGGAGGAGGGTTGTCTGTGTACATGAGGCAATTGTAACATTGCCTCAATATTCCCAGGTTCACCAGCTGAGCAGGAGAGGACTAGCAACTGATCCCTCGACATGCTAGAAGGAATAGACAAAAACTTTAAAAAGATTCCGGGGGTGGGTGACCGAGAAATGGGGGTTGCCTTTTGGGGTACTATCTATGACCAGAGTGCCGTATCAAGGTTATAAGTACTGTAGGAGCAAGTGCTACGTTTAACAGATAGAGAATAGTCTACTTGGAGTCAAGTAGAGATGATCTTTTAATTATAGGATACGCTGATTAGATCAGTAGTATAGTTCGAGGAAGGTAGTTTTAAGGAAAATTTGAAGAGTGGACTTTAGGTAGCCCGAATAGTTTAACCGAGCTGCCCTAGTGTGCAACAGTAGCAACTCCGCTAAATCGTGCTTTATAGCAGGGGGCCGGATAAGACAGGAAATGACCCAAATTGGCCAACAAACCACAAGTCACTGCCCTAAACCACTCCTCCGAGGACAAATGAAGGAGTTATGGAAATGACCCTAGTGGCCAATAAAACTACAGTTTCAAGTCAGTAACCACCTCTCCGGGGCAGGAAGCTGCTCAATGTTAGTCACTCCCACTGATAAACACAGAGACCTTCCTTCAGCCCGAGCAAAATGGCCTCACAGAAACTTTCAAACAGTTCAGGAACAGCAAGCCTGTAACTGAACTTTTTAACTCTCAGAAAAGTGGGAAAAAGCAAGATTTTTTTGTTTTGTTTTTTACAGAGATAGCAGAGGTTCACAAGTAATATCAAGTTATAACAGTGCAGTAAATGACCCACACAAGAGTGCTAGGTCAAGGACAGAAAATATGCAAGTTTTAAGAAAAACGATTTAAAATTAAGTGCAAACAGGAAATTCAGCAAACAGCTTTGGTTGTGCTCTAAATACAGCTACTAATACAGAAATCAAGTTTAACAAGCCAGAAAATGCTCAAGCTAGGCAGCTATGCAGAAAAACTTAGCAAATAAACAGAGAAAAATACTTAAAATCTCAAAAGTGGCTCCTTCTTCTCTCAGCGTTTTTCCTCTTGGAGGTGCTTCACCAACAGCCAACAAGCCTGAAAAGACGCTCAAACCACGAGGCAACTAGGTTTTAAGAGAGGAAGATGAAGGAGTTATGGAAATGACCCCTAGTGGCCAATAAAACTACAGTTTCAAGTCAGTAACCACCTCTCCGGGGCAGGAAGCTGCTCAATGTTAGTCACTCCCACTGATAAACACAGAGACCTTCCTTCAGCCCAAGCAAAATGGCCTCACAGAAACTTTCAAACAGTTCAGGAACAGCAAGCCTGTAACTGAACTTTTTAACTCAGAAAAGTGGGAAAAATTTTTTTTTTTTGTTTTTACAGAGATAGCAGAGGTTCACAAGTAATATCAAGTTATAACAGTGCAGTAAATGACCCCACACAAGAGTGCTAGGTCAAGGACAGAAAATATGCAAGTTTTAAGAAAAACGATTTAAAATTAAGTGCAAACAGGAAATTCAGCAAACAGCTTTTGGTTGTGCTCTAAATACAGCTACTAATACAGAAATCAAGTTTAACAAGCCAGAAAATGCTCAAGCTAGGCAGCTATGCAGAAAAACTTAGCAAATAAACAGAGAAAAATACTTAAAATCTCAAAAGTGGCTCCTTCTTCTCTCAGCTTTCCTCTTGGAGGTGCTTCACCAACAGCCAACAAGCCTGAAAAGACGCTCAAACCACGAGGCAACTAGGTTTTAAGAGAGGAAGATGAAGGAGTTATGGAAATGACCCTAGTGGCCAATAAAACTACAGTTTCAAGTCAGTAACCACCTCTCCGGGGCAGGGAAGCTGCTCAATGTTAGTCACTCCCACTGATAAACACAGAGACCTTCCTTCAGCCCAAGCAAAAATGGCCTCACAGAAACTTTCAAACAGTTCAGGAACAGCAAGCCTGTAACTGAACTTTTAACTCTCAGAGAAAGTGGGAAAAGATTTTTTTGTTTTGTTTTTACAGAGATAGCAGAGGTTCACAAGTAATATCAAGTTATAACAGTGCAGTAAATGACCCCACACAAGAGTGCTAGGTCAAGGACAGAAAATATGCAAGTTTTAAAAAAACGATTTAAAATTAAGTGCAAACAGGAAATTCAGCAAACAGCTTTTGGTTGTGCTCTAAATACAGCTACTAATACAGAAATCAAGTTTAACAAGCCAGAAAATGCTCAAGCTAGGCAGCTATGCAGAAAAACTTAGCAAATAAACAGAGAAAAATACTTAAAATCTCAAAAGTGGCTCCCTTCTTCTCTCAGCGTTTTTCCTCTTGGAGGTGCTTCACCAACAGCCAACAAGCCTGAAAAAGACGCTCAAACCAGGCAACTAGGTTTTAAGAGAGGAAGATGAAGGAGTTATGGAAATGACCCCTGGCCAATAAAACTACAGTTTCAAGTCAGTAACCACCTCCGGGGGGGAAGCTGCTCAATGTTAGTCACTCCCACTGATAAACACAGAGACCTTCCTTCAGCCCAAGCAAAATGGCCTCACAGAAACTTTCAAACAGTTCAGGAACAGCAAGCCTGTAACTGAACTTTTTAACTCTCAGAAAAGTGGGAAAAAGCAAGATTTTTTTTTGTTTTGTTTTTACAGAGATAGCAGAGGTTCACAAGTAATATCAAGTTATAACAGTGCAGTAAATGACCACACAAGAGTGCTAGGTCAAGGACAGAAAATATGCAAGTTTTAAGAAAAAAACGATTTAAAATTAAGTGCAAACAGGAAATTCAGCAAACAGCTTTTGGTTGTGCTCTAAATACAGCTACTAATACAGAAATCAAGTTTAACAAGCCAGAAAATGCTCAAGCTAGGCAGCTATGCAGAAAAACTTAGCAAATAAACAGAGAAAAAATACTTAAAATCTCAAAAGTGGCTCTTTTTCCTCTTGGAGGGTGCTTCACCAACAGCCAACAAGCCTGAAAAGACGCTCAAACCACGAGGCAACTAGGTTTTAAGAGAGGAAGATGAAGGAGTTATGGAAATGACCCCTAGTGGCCAATAAAACTACAGTTTCAAGTCAGTAACCACCTCTCCGGGGGGCAGGGAAGCTGCTCAATGTTAGTCACTCCCACTGATAAACACAGAGACCTTCCTTCAGCCCAAGCAAAAATGGCCTCACAGAAACTTTCAAACAGTTCAGGAACAGCAAGCCTGTAACTGAACTTTTTTAACTCTCAGAAAAGTGGGAAAAAGCAAGATTTTTTTTTTTGTTTTGTTTTACAGAGATAGCAGAGGTTCACAAGTAATATCAAAGTATAACAGTGCAGTAAATGACCCCACACAAGAGTGCTAGGTCAAGGACAGAAAATATGCAAGTTTTAAGAAAAAAACGATTTAAAATTAAGTGCAAACAGGAAATTCAGCAAACAGCTTTTGGTTGTGCTCTAAATACAGCTACTAATACAGAAATCAAGTTTAACAAGCCAGAAAATGCTCAAGCTAGGCAGCTATGCAGAAAAACTTAGCAAATAAACAGAGAAAAAATACTTAAAATCTCAAAAGTGGCTCCCTTCTTCTGTTTTGGCAAAAACAAGATTTTGCTATTGTTACTGTCCTTGATTTGGATCCAACTTTACCTTGTGTGTGATTGTAATATGTTACAGCCACACAAATCCTTTTTATATTTGAGCATCTTGAATGTTTCCGGTTTCTCTAGTGGGTAATATTGAAATACTACCTTTTATGTGTTATATCAAAAAGGAATTTTATTTATGTGATTCTTATGTGTATTATATTTCTTTTGTGTTTTATGTCACCTAGGACTATGGCACCTGAGTTTCTCAATCTGCAAACCCCTCCTTCAGTGACCCTGAAAATGAAGTCATTGTGGAAGCATTTAGGTGTCATGGTGCCTTTCTGCTTGAGAGGGAATGTGGGGATATGTCTAACATAATGCAAATTTGGCAGCAGATACTTGCTGATGTGATCACAGTAGGTGGCCAGAGCAGGACATATGATCAGGTGCACCATAGGGCCACTGCCATGATTTTATCAACCTGGAGGAGAGCAGCTGCAGTCACCCATAAATGGATAGCTATGGGGGGGGGCTTCTACAGAGCCACCACTGTCACCAAATGAAGAGTTTCTGTCCACTGTCAGGGATCCAGACAGCCCACTGGAAAGTGCATAACATCATGCCATTGATGTTGGTGCTACTGTTTCAGGGAGGACAAGTATGTCCCAGGAGGAGCTTCCAGGTAGGCTTACCTATCTCATTTGTTAGATATGTCTTGTACAGTAAAATATATGCAGCAATACTTATGTTCTGTTTAACATTAAATTTGTTTGGGGGTCATTGTAGATTGATACAGTTAACAACACATTCTGGTTGCTTACACATGGGTTTGGGGTGGACTTGTCATTCAAGTTCTTGTTAAACATATTGTTAATGTACATATAAAGGGCAAAATGTTTTAATCCCCTGTGTTATTGTTCATTCAGCTGATGGTGTCTTTACCTTTTGCTTAACTTCTTCCAGGACCATCCTGATTAAGGAGTGTACAATCATCTGCACATGGTAAACCAAATATTTTTATGTCAGTACTGATGAGCAGTTCAAAGACATATTTCATTTATGATGTGGGCATCAGGATTGTTGTATATATTGCTGTACTATTTGTAACAGTGGCATCACAGTGAGTTTGTTACCATATTTTGGTCTATAGTAGTGTAGATATTAACTTTTTCATGTGTTTTTTGCTTATTATCACAGGTGATCCTTGACAGTGGAAGTGTGGGACTCCTACCACCTAATTTCAGAATATTAGCAGACTCTGATCATGATGGTGGCCAAACAGAGGCACAGTCAGGTGAGTGCAGGGGCTGAATCTGTCACTAAGACTGTCAGTCAGACATCACATATAATTCCATTGGACACAACAAGTAGGCCTATGCCAACTCATTCCAGTGAGCCCTCAGATATTGGACAGGTGGAGGGTGAGAGACTTGATCAGGGCAGTCTGGTTAATGTCGCTTCAGTGCCTGTTGACTCTGGCCATAGCTAAAGCGTGGGTGAGGTACCATGCAGGATGGTTGTTGGGGTGTTCAGAGGAGGCCTGCTGTTGATCCTCCACTTGTTCCACATGCGTCTTCCTGTGTCACTAAACATATGTTTAGAGCCATCATGGAGGTGCAGGCACATTCCAATTGGTCCTCCAGAGAAATGCTTAGGGTTGTAGATGTGGCACAGGCTGACATGCATGACTGCCTCTACCATGCTGCTGATTCAATGAGTTGGATGAATAACACATTGGAATGGGTGGTGTCTATGATGGAATGTCTGCTAGGAGGGGAACGGCATCCACCCGGCTGTAGGATAGCAACATCATCTGATGTTGGCCAATGTGGCTGTGCCTGATCATGTTCCTATAGTATCACTACGTCCACTGCTCCATCAGTGGTTGAGGTGACCACAGCCAGATGTGGCAGACCATGGGGTTGTAGTCCTGGATGTCCTCATGAGGGGAGCTCATCAAGCAGACAGCAGTGACTTTCTGGTAGCAGCAGTGTACCTGACCATGGGCGTGGTCATGCCAGTGCAACTCCTGGCAAAGCCAGTTATCATGGTCTGGTAAAACAACTGTGAATTACCACCTCTGCCATGCATGGCTCACACCTGTCAGACATACCAAGACATAGAGCTAGCACAGAGCGTTGCTGTGTTCCTGCAGACACTCTCACACCAGTTTGAACTGGAGGGCCCATATAGACACAGACACAGCAGTTACATGGTTCAGCCATGAAACTTAAATCTCATTCTATCTCACTGGCCATTTGTTACTTTATCCAAATGTTTGCCTGGTTCTCTTTCTTACTCACACACACTCACCAACCTTTTGCGTCAGCCTAGGCTTCTGCCCCCCCCAACAACACCCTGTGCAAGTGATGATAACTGTGCCCTAAACTTGTTTTCTATCTTTTAGATTCAGGGATACATAAGATTTGTGCCTGATGCTCAGGTTGTATAGCTTACTTAGTGCTTAGTATATCTGCATTTATGATGTTGTTTTGTTAATTGTACTTTTGACATATTTTGGCCATAGAAAGTTAGACAGCTGATAAACTCTAAACAGTTTTTTGCATCAGTATTTTTCAAAATCTTCTGTGGGTTGTTAAGTCTGAACTGAAATGT